>NW_023628255.1:1320-2272 GCF_014905685.2 Nematolebias whitei | reverse complement strand
GTCCTCACCTCCTTCTACAGGTGTGCAGTGGAGAGCATCCTGTGCTCGAGCATCAATGTGTGGCATGGAGGCTGCACAGCTGCAGAAAGAAAAGCTTTGCAGAGAGTGGTGAAGGCTGCACAGAAATCTGTCGGAATCAGCCTCCCCACCATCACAGACATCTACACCTCCAGATGCAGGAAGAGGGCCACCTGCATCATGAAGGACCCCACTCACCCAGCACACACACTTTTTGCCCCACTCCCCTCAGGAAGGAGGTTGAGGAGCATTAAGTGTAGAACCACTAGACTGAGGAACAGCTTCTACCCTGAGGCTGTTAGACTCATGAATCTCTAACTAGAATAATCACTGTGAAAAACCATATCATGTTGCTGCTGATCTGTTTCATGTTGCTGCTGATCTGTTTCAATGTTGATGTGTTCATGCGTGCACATCTGCTCACAGACTCATACCATACCATACCATACCAATTTATTTATATAGCACTTAAAACAGCAACAAGGCCAACCAAAGTGCTGTACAAAAGAACCAAACATGCACAGCAGACAGGAAAACATAAAATAGAAATACAGATACAAATAGCAGCAGAAGCTAACTAAAATGGCCAACAGAGTACAGAACAGACCGGACCAAAACAAATCACACCGTGTTAAAGGCAAGCGAATAGAAGTGGGTCTTCAAGCGAGACTTAAAGACTCATGTTCATGTTTGTGCTGATGTTCAATGTTTTTATGTTATGAGTGCTTAGTGTATATTTAGTTGATGTTTTTCTTAGTTCATATCTTAGATGTTATTACTGTTTTTCTTATACATTTTATTGTTGGATGTAACTGGGACCTTGTGTACATAATTTCGCTCCACCACATGTACCACATGAGGTGCGAATGACAATAAAGAAACTCTGACTCTGACTCTGACTCTGATATATATATATATATATATATATATATAT
>NW_023628255.1:642-1220 GCF_014905685.2 Nematolebias whitei | reverse complement strand
ATAT
Source organism: Nematolebias whitei (assembly GCF_014905685.2). Taxonomy (NCBI): domain Eukaryota; kingdom Metazoa; phylum Chordata; class Actinopteri; order Cyprinodontiformes; family Rivulidae; genus Nematolebias; species Nematolebias whitei. Next base: position 1,216 of record NW_023628255.1, on the reverse strand, counting down.
ATATATATATATATATATATATATATATATATATTAGGGGTTGAACGAGTATATAATTTTTAAACTCGACATTAACATAATAAAACCCGAGTAGAACTCGAGTATTTGATGATGTCCTAGATCTCAAGATACAAAAATAAATAAATAAACAAAACCGCAAAAAAAGGTAATTATTTACAAAAAAAAAAAAAGACCAACAAAACATTGGGAGCGTATATTATGCTCCTACAATTTATCATACTGCAAATAAGTCACAGGAAAAACTAAACTATTAGTTATTATTATTAAACTGCAAACGTGAAGAAAATGCAGCACGTCAAAAACGAAACTTAACCGAAACTGGTTCGGTGGATTGGACCCGGTGTTACACCATACTCTGTGACCTGCAACAGTGCAACACCGCCCCCTACGGTCATACGGTGGTCACATAATATGACGTCACTACGGATACTCGACATAACATTTTTAACTTCGATAGATGTCCTAGCAATCGATGTGTAGATTACTTGAGTAATCTGTTAATGCCCTAATGTATATATATATATGTATATATATATATATATATATATATATA
>NW_023628255.1:0-542 GCF_014905685.2 Nematolebias whitei | reverse complement strand
TATATATATATATATATATATATATATATATATATATATATATACAGGTCCTTCTCAAAAAATTAGCATATTGTGATAAAGGTCATTATTTTCTATAATGTAATGATACAAATGAAACTTTCATATATTTCAGATTCATTGCACACCAACTGAAATATTTCAGGTCTTTAATTGTTTTAATACTGATGATTATGGCATACAGCTCATGAAAACTCAAAATGCCTGTCCCAAAAAATTAGCATATCATGAAAAGTTTCTCTAAACAAGCTATTAACCTAACCATCTGAATCAACAACGTAACTCTAAACACCTGCAAAAGATTCCTGAGGCTTTTAAAAACTCCCAGCCTTGTTCATTACTCAAAACCGCAATCATGGGTAAGACTGCCGACCTGACTGCTGTCCAGAAGGCCATCATTGACACCCTCAAGCAAGAGGGTAAGACACAGAAAGAAATTGCTGAACGAATAGGCTGTTCCCAGAGTGCTGTATCAAGGCACCTCAGTGGGAAGTCTGTGGGAAGGGAAAAGTGTGGCAGAAAAC
>NW_023628254.1:1619-2272 GCF_014905685.2 Nematolebias whitei | reverse complement strand
TGCCAGCTTGAAAACAGCCCATTGGACATAGTGACAAGCTTGAAAACATCACTTCAGACGTAGTGGCAAGCTTGAAAAAATCCCTTCAGACACAATGACAGGCTTGAAAACATCCCTTCAGACATAGTGTTAAACAAAAAAATATTGCTTCAGACATATTGGCAAGCTTGAAAACATCCCTTCAGACACAAAGACAAGCTTGAAAACATCACTTCACACTCATTTGCCAGCTTGAAAACAGCCCATTGGACATAGTGACAAGCTTGAAAACATCACTTCAGACGTAGTGGCAAGCTTGAAAACATCCCTTGAGACACAATGACAGGCTTGAAAACATCCCTTCAGACATAGTGGTAAGCTTGAAACAATCCTTTTAGGCATAATTTTCTTGCTTGAAAACATTGCTTTATTCACATTGGCAATCTTGAAAAAAATCACTTCATAATCATTTGCCAGCTTGAAAACAGCCCTTTCAGACATAGTGGCAAGCTTGACAACATTACTTCAGACATAGTGGCAAGCTTGAAAACATCCCTTCAGACATAGAGACAAGCTTGAAACAATCCCTTTAGGCACAATTTACAAGTTTGAAAACATTGCCTTATTCACATTGGCAATCTTGAAAACATTACCTCACACTCATTTGCCAGCTG
>NW_023628254.1:0-1519 GCF_014905685.2 Nematolebias whitei | reverse complement strand
CAAGCTTGAAACAGTCCCTTTAGGCATAATTTAAAAGCTTGAAAATATTGCTTTACTCACAATGGCAATCTTGAAAACATCACTTCATAATCATTTGCCAGCTTGAAAATAGCCATTTGGACATAGTGGCAAACTTGAAAACATTACTTCAGACAAAGTGGCAAGCTTGAAAACATCCCTTCAGAAAAAGTGGCAAGCTTGAAACCATCCCTTTAGGCATAATTTCCAGGCTTGTAAACATTGCTTTATTCACATTGGCAATCTTGAAAACATCACTTCACACTCATTTGCCAGCTTGAAAACAGCCCTTTGGACATAGTGGCAAGCTTGAAAACATTACTACACAATCATTTGCCAAATTAAAAACAGCACTTTGGACATATTGGCAAACTTGAAAACATTACTTCATACATAGTGGCAAGCTTGAAATCATCCCTTCAGATACAATGACAAACTTGAAAACATCATTTCATAATCATTTGCCAGCTTGAAAACAGCCCTTTGGACATAGTGGCAAGCTTGAAAACATTACTTCAGGCATAGTGGAAACCTTGAAATCATCCCTTCAGACTCAAAGACAAGCTTGAAAACATCCATTCAGACATAGTGTCAAGCATGAAAACATTGCTTCAGACACATTGGCAAGCTTGAAAACATCCCTTCAGACACAATGACAGCTTGAAAACATTGCTTCACACTCATTCGCCAACATAAAAACAGCCCTTTGGACACATTGGCAAACTTGAAAACATTACTTCAGACATAGTGGCAAGCTTGAATATATCCCTTCAGACACAATGACAAGCTTGAAAACATACATACAGACATAGTGTCAAGCATGAAAACAATGCTTCAGACACAGGCAAGCTTGAAAACATCCCTTCAGACACAAATACAAGCTTGAAAACATCACTTCACACTCATTGGCCAATTTGAAAACAGCCCATTGGACATAGTGACAAGGTTGAAAACATCCCTTCAGACACAATGACAAGCTTGAAAACATCCCTTCAGATATAGTGGCAAGCTTGAAAACATCCCATTAAGACATAGAGGAAAGCTTGAAACAGTCCCTTTAGGCATAATTTAAAAGCTTGAAAACATTGCTTTACTCACAATGGCAATCTTGAAAATATCACTTCATAATCATTTGTCAGCTTGAAAAAAGCCCTTTCAGACATAGTGGCAAGCTTGACCATATTACTTCAGACTTAGTGGCAAGCTTGAAAACATTACTTCAGACAAAGTGGCAAGCTTGAAAACATCCATTCAGAAATAGTGGCAAGCTTGAAACAATCCCTTTAGGCATAATTTACAAGCTTGAAAACATTGCTTTATTCACATTGGCAATCTTGAAAACATTACCTCAAACTCATTTTGCCAGCTTGAAAACAGCCCTTTGGACATAGTCGCAAGCTTAAAAACATTACTTCAGAAACTGTGGCGAGCTTGAAAACATCCCTTCAGGCATAGTGGAAACCTTGAAAACATCCCTTCAGACTCAATGACAAGCTTGAAA
>NW_023628253.1:1723-2272 GCF_014905685.2 Nematolebias whitei | reverse complement strand
CCCCCCCCCCCTCAAGGACACCTCCAGGTGTCCCCAAAAAAAACCCCTCCCGAAGGACTTGGGCGGGTGGAGGGCGGCACTGCAAGGGTGGAGGGCCAGAGGAAACACAAGGAAGAACACAAGGACCTGAAAGAACTAAGGCAAAACATAAGCAGGAAAAACACAAAAGATCTGAACGGTCAAGAGACCGTCCCTAGAGTCATTGTTCAGGAGGGCGGCCGGGAGGCCGTCCATCATGGGACCCACGTTCAGGAGGGCGGCCGGGAGGCCGTCCATCACGGGACCCACGTTCAGGAGGGCAGCCGGGAGGCCGTCCATCATGGGACCCACGTTCAGGAGGGCGGCCGGGAGGCCGTCCATCACGGGACCCACGTTCAGGGGGGCGGCCGGGAGGCCGTCCAACACATAGGACCTTGGACGCCGCGGCAGGCGGCGATGACACCTTGGAGGCCGCGGCAGGCGGTGATGACGACTTGGAGGCCGCGGCAGGCGGCGATGACGACTTGGAGGCCGCGGCAGGCGGCGAAGACACCTTGGAGGCCGCGGCAG
>NW_023628253.1:1327-1713 GCF_014905685.2 Nematolebias whitei | reverse complement strand
AGGACGAGGAGGCCGCGTCTGGCGGCGAAGAGGACGAGGAGGCCGCGTCTGGCGGCGAATAGGACGAGGAGGCCGCGTCTGGCGGCGAAGAGGACGAGGTGGCCGCGTCTGGTGGCGAAGGGGACGAGGAGGCCGCGTCTGGCGGCGAAGAGGCCTTGGGAGCCGCGTCTGGCGGCGAAGAGGCCTTGGGAGCCGCGTCTGGAGGCGAAGAGGCCTTGGGAGCCGCGTCTGGCGGCGAAGAGGCCTTGGGAGCCACGTCTGGCGGCGTAGACGACGAGGGAACCGCATCAGGCGACGTAGACGATGAGGGAACTGCGTCAGGCGGCGTAGACGACGAGTGAACCGCGTCAGGCGGCGTAGACGACGAGGGAACCGCGTCAGGCGGC
>NW_023628253.1:392-1317 GCF_014905685.2 Nematolebias whitei | reverse complement strand
AACCGCGTCAGGCGGCGTAGACGACGAGGGAACCGCGTCAGGCGGCGAAGAAACCTTGGAGGACGCAGCATGCGCTATAGAGTCCTGGGGAGCTGTAGCAGCCGACATGGAGGACCATGGAGGCGAATCCTCCGTGGTAGTGGAGAGCGCCAGCTCCCCTGGTGACTTGGAGAGCGCCGACCCCTCTGGAGACTTGGAGGGCGCGACCCCTCTGGAGACTTGGAGGGCGCCGACCCCTCTGGAGACTTGGAGGGCGCCGACCCCTCTGGAGACTTGGAGGGCGCCGACCCCTCTGGAGACTTGGAGGGCGCCGACCCCTCTGGAGACTTGGAGGGCGCCGACCCCTCTGGAGACTTGGAGAGCGTCGACCCCTCTGGAGACTTGGAGAGTGTCGACCCCTCTGGAGACTTGGAGAACGTCGACCCCTCTGGTGACTTGGAGGGAGCCGCAGATGACGTGGGAACCTGGAGAACTGCAGCGTGCGACATTGAGTCCTGGGGAGCTGCAGCTTGCATCATGGAGTCCAGGGGAGCTGCAGCGGACGGCGTGGGAACCTGGAGAGCTGCAGCGGACGGCGTGGGAACCTGGAGAGCTGTAGCGGATGGCGTGGGAACCTGGAGAGCTGCAACGGACGACGAGGGGACCTTGGAGTTGACAGCAGGTGACGAGGGGACCTTGGAGTTGGCAGCGGGCGACAAGGGGACCTTGGAGTTGGCAGCGGGCGACGAGGGGACCTGAGAGTTGGCAGCAGGCGACGAGGGGACCTGAGAGTTGGCAGCAGGCGACGAGGGAACCTTGGAGTTGGCAGCAGGTGACGAGGGGACCTTGGAGTTGGCAGCAGGCGACGAGGGGACCTTGGGAGTTGCTGCTGCTGTCGGCGGAGAGGCCAGGGGAGTTGCTGCTGCTGACGACGGAGAGGCCAGGG
>NW_023628253.1:0-382 GCF_014905685.2 Nematolebias whitei | reverse complement strand
CGGAGAGGCCAGGGGAGTTGCTGCTGCTGACGACGGAGAGGCCAGGGGAGTTGCTGCTGCTGACGACGGAGAGGCCAGGGGAGTTGCTGCTGTTGACGACGGAGAGGCCTGGAGAGTTGCTGCTGCTGTAGGAGAGGCCTGTGGCTCTGCAGCAGATGACGGAGAGGCCTGGAGCTCTGCAGCAGACGGCGTGGGAGCCTGGAGAGCTGCAGCGGCGGCAGGAACCGACTCCTCTGCGGCGGCGGGAAACAGAAAAAGATGCTGAGTCCTCTGAGGCGACAGGAGCAGGTGCACCAATGGCGAGGCGCTCAGCAGGCGGAACAGCGGCGAAGGTGATGGGTGCAGGAGTCAGAGGAGCAGAGGAGAGTTCAGAGACGGTGGT
>NW_023628252.1:1141-2272 GCF_014905685.2 Nematolebias whitei | reverse complement strand
GTATAAAATAATAATTGAACAGAAACATTCATCTATAAAATAATAATTGAACATTATTTATCTGAGGAGCAGCTTTGAGTTTAACTCCATCACTGAACTCTCATCTTGAACAAGCATGAAGGCGACAGTGGAAAGAAAAACTCCCTCATGAGGAAGAAACCTTTAGCAGAACCAGGATCAGGACAAGAGGACCATCTGCTTCGACCGGCTGGGTTTGGTAGGAACAGGAAGGAGGAACAGATACACAATGGCAGGTCCAGGTGTACTTTCTATAGTCCAGTGTACTTTCTATAGTCCAGGTGTACTTTCTATAGTCCAGGTGTACTTTCTATAGTCCAGGTGTACTTTCTATAGTGCAGGTGTACTTTCTATACTCCAGTGTACTTTCTATAGTACAGGTGTACTTTCTATAGTCCAGGTGTACTTTCTATAGTCCAGGTGTACTTTCTATAGTCCAGGTGTACTTTCTATAGTGCAGGTGTACTTTCTTGGCAGCACGGTGGCACAAGTGGTAGAGCTGCTGCCTCTCAGCGAGCAGGTCCCTGGTTCAAACCCTGGTCCAGGGGCCTTTCTGGGTGGAGTTTGCATGTTCTGTCCGTGCATGTGTGGGTTTTCTCCGGGTACTCCGGTTTCCTCCCACAGTCCAAAAACATGCATGTTAGGCTGATTGGTAACTCTAAATTGTTACCAGGTGAGAGAGAGAGTGAATGGTTGTTTGTCTCGTTTGTCTCTATGTGTCCCTGTGATGGACTGGAGACCTGTCCAGGGTGTCCCCCGCCCCTCGCACAGTGATTGCTGGACATGGGCACTGGCAACCCCGTGACCCAAAATGGAAGAAGCGGGTAAAGATAATGGATGGATGGATGGACAGGTGTACTTTCTATAGTCCAGGTGTACTTTCTATAGTTCAGGTGTATTTTCAATAGTTCAGGGTATAGTTTCTATAGTTCAGGTGTACTTTCTATAGTCCAGGGGTACTTTCTATAGTTCAGGTGTACTTTCTATAGACCAGGTGTACTTTCTATAGTTCAGGTGTACTTTCTATAGTCCAGGTGTACTTTCTATAGTTCAGGTGTACTTTCTATAGTCCAGGTGTACTTTCTATAGTTCAGGTGTACTTTCTATAGTCCA
>NW_023628252.1:0-1131 GCF_014905685.2 Nematolebias whitei | reverse complement strand
GTATAAAATAATAATTGAACAGAAACATTCATCTATAAAATAATAATTGAACATTATTTATCTGAGGAGCAGCTTTGAGTTTAACTCCATCACTGAACTCTCATCTTGAACAAGCATGAAGGCGACAGTGGAAAGAAAAACTCCCTCATGAGGAAGAAACCTTTAGCAGAACCAGGATCAGGACAAGAGGACCATCTGCTTCGACCGGCTGGGTTTGGTAGGAACAGGAAGGAGGAACAGATACACAATGGCAGGTCCAGGTGTACTTTCTATAGTCCAGTGTACTTTCTATAGTCCAGGTGTACTTTCTATAGTCCAGGTGTACTTTCTATAGTCCAGGTGTACTTTCTATAGTGCAGGTGTACTTTCTATACTCCAGTGTACTTTCTATAGTACAGGTGTACTTTCTATAGTCCAGGTGTACTTTCTATAGTCCAGGTGTACTTTCTATAGTCCAGGTGTACTTTCTATAGTGCAGGTGTACTTTCTTGGCAGCACGGTGGCACAAGTGGTAGAGCTGCTGCCTCTCAGCGAGCAGGTCCCTGGTTCAAACCCTGGTCCAGGGGCCTTTCTGGGTGGAGTTTGCATGTTCTGTCCGTGCATGTGTGGGTTTTCTCCGGGTACTCCGGTTTCCTCCCACAGTCCAAAAACATGCATGTTAGGCTGATTGGTAACTCTAAATTGTTACCAGGTGAGAGAGAGAGTGAATGGTTGTTTGTCTCGTTTGTCTCTATGTGTCCCTGTGATGGACTGGAGACCTGTCCAGGGTGTCCCCCGCCCCTCGCACAGTGATTGCTGGACATGGGCACTGGCAACCCCGTGACCCAAAATGGAAGAAGCGGGTAAAGATAATGGATGGATGGATGGACAGGTGTACTTTCTATAGTCCAGGTGTACTTTCTATAGTTCAGGTGTATTTTCAATAGTTCAGGGTATAGTTTCTATAGTTCAGGTGTACTTTCTATAGTCCAGGGGTACTTTCTATAGTTCAGGTGTACTTTCTATAGACCAGGTGTACTTTCTATAGTTCAGGTGTACTTTCTATAGTCCAGGTGTACTTTCTATAGTTCAGGTGTACTTTCTATAGTCCAGGTGTACTTTCTATAGTTCAGGTGTACTTTCTATAGTCCA
>NW_023628251.1:0-2274 GCF_014905685.2 Nematolebias whitei | reverse complement strand
TGTTGGAGTTCTGTTGGAGTGCTGTTGCAGTGCTGTTGGAGTTCTGTGAGAGTTCTGGTTGGAGTTCTGTTGAGTTCAGTTCTGCTCAGTTCTGTGCGGAGAAGCCCAGTTCTGGGAGCCGGGAAGATCCTGACATGACAACAGAGCTCTTCCGAGTTCCATGGGATTATAACATTTTCCATTGAGGTGAGCTGTGAGGGACAAAAAGCTGCTACTCCGGACGAGTAACAGCATCCTGCGGAGACGCTGAAGGGTGCGTTAAACGGAATCTCGCCTGAGACATCTCCAGGTAAAAGAGTCGATTTCACCACCTAAGTGTACCGTAAGGAGAAGCTGAAGAAAGCCCAGAGAGTGCCGTTCTGTTCACACTCCCTCAAACCCCATCTTTTACTCTTCTTTAAACTTCTTTCCCATCTTTAAACTCCTCTCTCAAGTAGAAATTCTTCCAGATATTTAGAAATGTCTGTGTAAAGTGCTCATCCACCGCCGTGTGGGTAAAAGATCATAATTGTACAGTTTTCATAAATGTCTGTGGTGAAGCAACGGAAAAATCATGGCCGTATGATTTTTCCCGATTGATTGCTTATGTTGTTATTTTCATAATTTGCCAAATTAATGTAAATGTTTGATGTTAAACTTTGATTCTGTAAATAAATGACCGCATTCATTTTGATGGGTCAAATCTAAATGACGTCTCAAATTTGCATTTCATTAAATTCAATGCACGTTTTATTCAGTTCAGAAAAATGAGGAATCCGCGTTAATTGATGAATATATCAGAGCATCTGTTCATCTACAATACTGTGGTCCACAGTATCAAATGCAACGGTAAGGTCAAGGAGTACCAGGACTACAGACTGACCAGAGTCATTTGCCAGAAGAATGTTGTTGCAGACCCTAACTAAGGCTGTTTTGGTGCTGTGTAGTTTCTTAAAGCCAGACTGAAAGATCTCAAGAATAGAATTTCCACTCAAGAACTTGTTGAATTGAGTGAAAACTATTTTCTCCAGGATCTTAGAAAGAAAGGGAAGTGTTGAGATAGGTCTGAAGTTTGAGCAGGTTGAAGGGTCAAGTCCAGGTTTTATTTATTAAAGGAGTTACCACTGCATGTTTAAAAGCATCAGGAACCACACCTGTAGCCATACTGCTGTTTATAATGTCAAGAACAGAGGGTCCAATGGAGGGTAGGACTTGTTTAAAAAACGATGCAGGGATGGGGTCAGCAGGGGAACCTGAGGGTTTCATATGACCAATGACGTCATTTAGAAATGAGAGGGAAGTGGGATCAAACTGGTTAAAGACTGATGTGAAGGGGACAAAGACAGAGGGGTCAGCTGTGGTGTGAGGAATCAGTGGCCTGATCGACTCAACCTATTTAACTAAGAAACTGGCAAAGTCGTCCCACGTAACTGCAGAGGCCTCCCAGTTGGCCGACTGAGGCACGGTTAAAATGGAGTTAATGGTGTTGAAAAGAACGAGGGGATTGTGGCTGTTTGAGGCGATGATTTGGGAGAAATATTTGTTTTTTCTGATTTAACAGTGGCTAGTACTCTTTGTAACATGATTTTAGCATGATAAAAGTGTAGTGAACTTAATCTGGTGTCACGACTAAGCCTAAGGTCAAAACCCTTGACCTTAAGAACCTTGTGGGACAGAAACTGTCATTTCATTGATTTGAATCCAGAGATACAGGTTCACCCATCCTGAGACTCTCTTTCTTGATAATCAAGTGAAAGAACACTCTCTTTTTATTATCATTACTATTTTACAAATGTTGATAATCAAAGTGTCTTAGTTCAAACCATTTTAGATGTTGCAGTGAACTAATCAATTTTATTAACTGTGTAATGATTTTTAATTCTCATGCAAAGTTAGAATTCATGTTGAGGTCTGTTACAGATTTTTATGCATTTTCTGACTTCTGCCTTTGAATGAGCAAGTGTACGTTTCCAGGGTCAGGAGTGAAGCAGACATGCGTTGGAACAACTGTCCTGTTTATATCCTCTCAGACATCAACAGGGGGTTTTGGCACCTGTTTCTTAAACTCGCCAAAACAAAACTCTCTCTGTCTGTGAGAACATTTCTGATCTTTCCATAACAATTCTTGCTGCATTCTAACCTTTTACGTCACAAAACACACCCCGTCTGGTCGGTTCTGGCCAATGGGAGACTCCCGTATGAACCAGGAAAAGGGCTCTTTAAATTGTCGGTACTTCCTGGTCTGCTCAGTTCTGTTGCAGTTCTGTTGGAGTTCTGTTGCAGTGCTGTTGGAGT
>NW_023628250.1:1711-2274 GCF_014905685.2 Nematolebias whitei | reverse complement strand
AGGAGAAGGACTGGTTGGAGAGAGCGTTAACGCTGCTCACAGAATCCTTAAATCCATATGGTGAACAGGTGGACTGCATGAACTCAACAGTTATTGGACGAGCTGAAGGAAGTTGCAAAGAGTGTGACCTCTACAGCCAGAACAAAGTCAAGCTATGACCAGCTGGCTAAATTGCCACTCTTGTTGAAAGCAACATTCTATGCTGTAGTAAACCGAGCTGACGACCTTGCAATAAGGTTAAACAGCGAAACAGAGGAGTACCTCAAACTCGAGGCACAGTCTAAATTTGATCAGGAGACCTGTGCGAATGAGTTAAAACATGAGAGAGAGCTCTCACAAGCTCAGCTGTCATTGCAAGCTCACTCATATGAGGAGAAGCTTAGGGAAAGAGAGATTAAGTACCAGGCACTGTTTTCAGACAATGATGCGCCACAACAACAGTTGTAGCTCACATCAAAAGCTCTGAACGAGTGCAGATTAGAAAAGGCGGCGTTAGTACAACAAGGCGTGCGTTTGCAGAGTGAATGTCATACATCACAGGAACGCTTAAAAGCCTGTGAGGC
>NW_023628250.1:0-1611 GCF_014905685.2 Nematolebias whitei | reverse complement strand
AGTACCAGGCACTGTTTTCAGACAATGATGCGCCACAACAACAGTTGCAGCTCACATCAAAAGCTCTGAACGAGTGCAGATTAGAAAAGGCGGCGTTAGTACAACAAGGCGTGCGTTTGCAGAGTGAATGTCATACATCACAGGAACGCTTAAAAGCCTGTGAGGCAAAACTAGCCGCTGCAACAAATGAGATTTCTGACATGGGTCAAGGTTGTCTGGAACTCAAAGACGAACAAGGTCAGAGTCCAGGTCACCCACCACCACCTCAGAAGGATTTTGCTGCACCTCCTGCTCTTAATCCCATTCCGTCACCTCCACATGACTCTAGCGACACACCTCCACGTGCCATTCTGGTTCCTACGATATCGATAATACAGCCTTTGCTCCAAATTTCGGATTTGCACAAAATAGCAAAATATGTCCACCGCTTTGAGCCATGGCCGTTGGGTTCAACTGACACTAAGGCCTATCTGAACAACCTTGACTTCCAATTAAGAAGCTATCCCAACGCTACAGTTGAGGATAAAGTAGGTCTGATCAGGCTTACTTCATCCAGGATGGTGTTTTCCTTCATAGAGCGTCAACCTGATGCCACAAGAAAGGATTACTGCCTGTTATGTGCTGCTCTTATGAAAGAGTATTCCCCTTGCACGGGACCTGGCAGTTATCCGGCCGCCAACAAGGTCATGCAAGGTAAGAATGAGCACCCCAGGGCATATTATTCCAGGATTTTGCAGGCTTATTTTGGTTACAGGAACGAGGCCAACATGGAGGAAGAGGAACCGTTTAAGTACGTGTTCAGCAAAAATCTCCACCCTGACATAAGGATGTCAGTGCAAATGATGGCTAATTTCAAAGAGAAATCCATCAGTGAGATAAAAAGTTGTGCTGTGAATGTCTTTGAAGCACGTTCACAGGCCAAAACACCCTTTGAGGTGTACCCAGGTGAGAGGATTCCTGCCCAGTCATTAGAATTGGAAGGGACGAGAGCTTCGACTCCCCCTCCCAAAAAAGGCGAGAGGAAACGAGGTTTCCCAGCAGCTAAACCACAACAGGTGAGTGCCCCCTGGTCCAGACGAGATCCTAAATGGTTTCCCAAGGAACCAGAGGATGAACGATCGTACCAGAAGGGGGGCGAACGCCCTAAGGTAAAAAGTATTGCACCAAAAGTGGCCCATTCAAACAGGGATCCCACTGGGAACCCCAGAGGGGGGTACTGTTTCCCCACCACGTCGGGCTGAACAGCCTGAGATGAAAAAAAACCAGCAGCAGGTCCAGAAAAAGAACCACAGTCCTCTGAGCTCGGACGAGACAGACAGGGTGCGTCGGTTGTTGGACTTGTTAGACGGTGTTGCCACGGACAAACGACCTAACGCTTTGTTTGGCGATATCATTGCTGATAAGTCAGAGCACACAGACAACACAGTTACTGTTGACAGAGACGGTCAACATGACCCTGTTGTTGTAAACTCTGACACGCCCTCACCTGAAATAGGGGGGGTACAATCACACGTCACCGATGGTGACACGTCACAGACTGAATCCTCAGAAACAGCAATACCTGTGCTAACGGTTCAGTCAAACCAGGGTGACACAAACAACAACGCTGCC
>NW_023628249.1:0-2274 GCF_014905685.2 Nematolebias whitei | reverse complement strand
AAGTGTTTGTGGTGATTTTGGTCCAGTATTTGAAGGGGTTCGTTACAGAACTATCTGGCCAAAAATCATGGACCACTCACCATCTGCAGACTGGCGCTCTGGTGTCGAGGGCGCTATAAATAAATTAGAAACTGGTATGGAGGACATTGTCCGGATGTTAAGAACTATGACTCCTCAAACCACGAACCAGGACATGGGTAATTCATTTTCTGCCTCTGGGCCGGTACGGGAGCCTCGCCTCGCCCCTCCCGAACTGTTCTCAGGGGAACCCGATCAGTGCAGACCATTTATTACTCAGTGTGAAATTCATTTCCAATTACAGCCATCATGTTTCACCACTGAGAAATCCAAGGTGGCATACGCCATTTCTCTCCTCTCTGGCAAGGCCATGAGGTGGGGAACTGCGGAGTGGCAGCGCAACTCTCCCTTTTGTAACGTTTTTCAGAACTTTGCCAAGGAGCTGTGTCGGGTGTTTGATCCAGTGCTGCCTGAGAGAGAAGCCGCCAGACGTCTGTTCTCTATCCGTCAAGGTAACCGCAGAGTAACAGACTACATAATAGACTTTCACTCTATCTCCTCAGGCAGTCATTGGAATGAGGAGGCACTGACTGATGCTTTCTATCGAGGACTAAATGACAACATTAAGGACGGGTTGGCTACTAAGAGATATCCAGATTCCCTACAGGACTTGGAGGACTTGGCCACCAGGGTGGACCTACGTTTGGCCGAACGGTCCAGGGAACGTGGATCTTATGCTCGCACGTCCATCCCGTTGGTTAGTGAACCTCTCCTGGAGACCAGAGCACCTAAATCACCTCCTACTTCTCCCTCTCTCCCTGCAGAGGAGCCGATGCAGTTGGGCCGCAGCCACATTACTCCCTCTGAGCGTGAGAGGCGGCGAAGAGGACATCTGTGCTTCTATTGTGGGGGGGCTGGTCACACCATCTCGACGTGTCCGGTAAAAGGGCACGCTCAGTAAGCTTGAGGAGAGGTTTACTGAGCAGGACTTTTTCTTCAACACTCTCCTCATCTGTGACTCAAGCTGCTACTCTCTCCGTTCCGGGTAAGACCCCAATTTCTGTAAGGGTTTTTATTGACTCTGGTGCTGACACGGAGTTCATGGACATTGATTTTGCTGTTAAAGCGGGTTTTAAAATCATTGAGTCAGCCAAAGAACATTCTGTGGTGGCTTTAGATGGTCATCCCCTGAACTCCTCTTCACAGTTTACTGAGCCCATAATTCTGCATGTGGGGGGTAATCATAGAGAGACTGTCAGTTTCCTCATCATTAATTCTCCCCAGGCTCCAGTGGTGTTAGGTGCTACCTGGCTTCAAAAACACAATCCCCACATTGACTGGAAAAAAGGGGAGATTTTGGGTTGGGCTGAGGAGTGTTTATCATCTTGTTTATTGGACGCTGTTATCATGAAGGACTCTGCTAAGAACTCTGTAGACAACTACCCTGACCTCTCTAAGATCCCCTCCGAATACAACGATCTTAAAGAGGTATTTAATAAGGCTAAGGCTACATCTTTACCACCTCATCGGCCTTATGATTGTGCGATAGACCTTCTCCCTGGTTCCACACCCCCTAGGGGAGCTCTTTATTCTCTTTCTATCCCCGAGCAACAATCTATGAGGGATTACATCCATGAATCCCTCCAAGCAGGCATTATTCGTCCTTCCGTCTCTCCGGCCGGGGCAGGTTTCTTTTTTGTAGGTAAAAAGGACGGTTCTCTCCGTCCTTGTATCGATTACCGCGGTCTTAATCAGATCACCATAAAGAATAAATATCCCCTACCTCTCATGAACTCGGCTTTTGACCTCCTACAAGGAGCTAAGGTCTTCACCAAACTAGATCTCCGCAATGCCTATCATCTAGTTCGTATTCGTGAAGGAGATGAATGGAAGACCGCCTTCAATACCCCCACAGGTCACTACGAGTACCTAGTCATGCCTTTTGGGTTAACCAATGCTCCCGCAATTTTTCAAAATCTGGTCAATGATGTTTTGAGGGATATGGTTAACCAGTTTGTTTTCGTTTATTTAGATGATATACTTATTTTTTCTAAAGATCTGTCTACCCATCGCAAACACGTCCGCGCAGTACTCACTCGTCTTCTTCAAAACGGCTTATATGTTAAAGCTGAAAAATGTGAGTTTCATGTTTCCACCACTTCGTTCCTCGGTTTCGTTATTTCCCCAGACAAGATGGAGATGGACTGCAATAAAATTGCGGCAGTTTTGGATTGGCCGACCCCAAAAGATCGTAAA
>NW_023628248.1:0-2275 GCF_014905685.2 Nematolebias whitei | reverse complement strand
CCAGAAGGTTTCAAGCTGCACATGACCTGCTCTAGAGAAGATAGAGTGATGGGTTCAAAATGGTCAAAAGGAGCTACAGATTGAGGTGGGAAGGATGGGTCATGAGTTGGAGGGGAAATGAGAGCCCTGGTGGTAGCAATTTTTTCCACAAAGAAATGTAGGAAGTTGTCGCACAGCTCAGTCGAGGCTTCCAGAGGTGATGGTTCAGAGAGGTGGAGAACAGAGTTTAGGGTGGAGAAGAGGACACGTGGGTTGCGAGAGTTTGAGGTAATTATATCAGAGAAGTATTTGGATTTAGCAGCTTTCACTGCTTTTTGATAACGGCGCCAACTCTCTTTAAGTATTTGGAAAGAGACCTGCAGCCTGTCTTTCCTCCACTTTCGCTCCGCCCTCCTACATTGCTGCCCAACGGCCTTGGTGACATCACTCAGCCAAGGTTCTGCTCTGAGTTTTGATTTTTTGGTTTTAACAGGCGCAACATGATCCAGAGTTTTTAAGGAGACAGAGTTGAACTGGGATGTCAGCTCCTCAGTGGTGGTGAGAAACACTGGGGGCTGAATGATCATTTCAGTTATAAACATCTGTGAAACGTGCGGCAGTGAAGTGCTTAATTGCCCGGGTACTACGTGCAGGAATGCACGGCTTAGGAGTTAGATGGGGGAGGGTGAACTCAAAGTGGACTGGCATGTGGTCTGAAAAAACATTATCACCAATAACAAGATTATTAACAGTCACATCATGAGTTAAAACAAGGTCCAGTGTATGTCCGCGCTCTTGGGTGGGACCGTTTACATGCTGAGTTAGATTAAATGAGTCCAATAAATCTAAAAAGTCCTTAACCAAGGGCTTCTCAGGACAGCACACGTGCAAATTAAAGTCCCCAATAATGAAAACATGCTCATATTTTGGTGTGATTTCAGCCAAGAAGTCAGAAAACTCATTTATGAAATCCTTAAGCCAAGGTGGGTGGTAAGACAAGTGCAAATAAAGTCTGAGGTGAATGTCCGAGTTCAAAGACGCTCAGCTCAAAGCTGGCGTGGGAAACTGGGATGGGCTGATGTTTACAGTCAAAAATTGATTTGAATATTGTTAATAATCCACCACCGTGCCGGCCTGATGGCCGCGGTGCGTTAAAACACAAACAGTTCGGTGGCAGTAATTCCGTCAAGGCGCTGGACTCACCCGGAGACATCCAAGTCTCTGTGATGCACAGAAAGTCCAAATCGTGCTCTTGAAAGTAATCCCTGAGGATAAAAGTTTTGTTGGTAACAGATCTTGCGTTGACCAAACACATCCGGATATTGTCCGAGGTGGAGCCAGCAGCAGTGGAGTTAGCGCGCGCTAATGGCCTCAGGTTTTCAATAACAGCCCCTCCAGGTCGGTCCGAGCTGCGCACCGGCCGAACACTTCCGTTGGTTACCTGGTCAGGGGACGCGGGGAGCTGGCGATGGAAACCCTGTCCACCAGCTGGAGAGGAAGATGCAGCGCGCAGAGCTTTAAGCTTCACCAGCTGACCAGCTGACCAGCACGTTTTCCCCGGCGTCTGAAGCGATATCTCCGGGCATGGAGGTGAGGAGCCCAGCGGAGGTAAACTGGAACGTCCACCAGCAGGGGGGGAGGAGGGGGGGGGGGGGGTCCAGAGGTACGCTGATAATGGTCTAAATAAGCAACATCAGTGACAGAAAAATGAAGATCCAAAAAGTTGTTGTCTGTCATACACCAGCAGAGAGTTGATCTCGCAGATGAGAAATACAAAAAACAAAAATTATCCGAGCACCATCAGCAGAGGTGGATTGCAAGCCATGTACACGGGCGCCATCTTACCGGAAGTCCGGTAATATGGATGAAACAATGTCAGAATTGTCCAGGTTAAACTCCAACTTTACTGTAGTATTAGGCTACTTTTATACATGAAGCTAAAATTACCTGACACCATCCTGCACCTAACTCAAGTGGAGTTTGTTTGCTCCCAGTGAGTTACCACAAACTCAAAAACCCAGCACAGGATTTGTCCCATGACCTATTAAAGACCCACAAGAGGTCACACAGAACTAAAGTGTTCAGTTCTCAGGTTTGTTGTTAAATAGTCTGTGAGGTGTGGAGGTTTGTGGTCCGTTACCACGGTTACTGTCCACATCTGTAGGTTGTGTATTCTGAATGCTGTTTGTGCTTTTGTCAGGGGAAACATGTATGTGTGTGAGATACTTCATTATATAATGATCCTTATTTGTGAGCCATCTTATCTTATTCTGTGTCATTTGATCTGAATGGTATG
>NW_023628247.1:0-2275 GCF_014905685.2 Nematolebias whitei | reverse complement strand
TATATATATATATATATATATAAACAACAAAGTGGAATTTGTTGTGTTTTGCACACCTAAAGTGAAGACCGCTTTTATTATGGCCTGATGCATAAAATCCTAAATCAGAAAAAAGGTGGACTGACCCCATGACTGTATCTGCACTACAACAAAAAATAAAGGTTGTGGCCTGGACACAACGTTCATCCCATCAGAAATCAGCACCCACAGGGACTCAACAGGACATTGTTCCCCAGAGGTGGATTATCTGACGCTGAGCTGATGAAAATTTTACTTGTCCTGAAAGTGAACACCCGTCACAATCACAGGGACCGATGCACCACCCTAACACTACACCAGCCTTGCAGTGGCAGAAGCTGCATGCTAAAAGTAGGTTTTCATGATGGTACAAGCAGACAACAAAATCCATGCTCAATAATCCAGGTATACAATCCAACAATTCTCAGTCAGGTCATCAGGACAGTTTCTTTTATTTGTGTACTGAAACGTTTCACCTTCCATCCAGAAGGCTTCATCAGTCAAGGAAAGCCTTTTCGATGGAAGGTGAAACGTTTCAGCACAGAAAAAAAAAAGAAACTGTCAGGATGACCAGACTGAAAATTGTTGGTACAAGCAGACAGTTTTATTAAGACGTTAATCAAGTCCAAATAAAAGTTGGTATGCCTAAATTATTTCTACCATCCCCACAAGAGAAAGATAAATGCAGCCAGGTCTACACACTTATTAACCCTCTCTGACTAAAAGACTTTGGCTCTTTTCTTTTACCTCAGCAGATGAAATAAAAGACTGTTTCGTTGCCACTGAAGACATAAACGAGGAAAAACATTCGAGTGGCCCATCCTGATGTGACGCAGCGTTCTTCCAGATGCCTTGGAGAGACAGAAAAAAAATGTAAGATTTTTAAACAAACCAGAAAATGTTACAGCATGAGAATAAAAGACACAGGAAGAAAACGTGTAAATTCAGTTGTGAGCTGATGTAATCAAGACAAAGTCTCCTAAAGGGATAGACATCCGCCCTCTCCTTCACAAACTGTGGAGCTGACGGGAACAAAAAGCATCAGAGAAACAACGTCCATCAGAAAATACATGCAACAAAAACTCAAGGTGCAAAAACAAAGAGTCAAAGGTCAATGATGGATTGATTTTTACATTTGTAAAAAGGTCATTATGAAACGTGATTAACGTTGGAACAAAAAAACAGAATGAACCCAAGAGAAGCAGTTAAAGATAGGATGAAAGATATTCTGTGACGAGTCACCAATATGCTCTATTGTTTGATCAAAATAAAAACTTCTGACTGCTAGTGTTTCCAGGTTTTGATGTTGGAGTTATGAGGCCCCGTCAACCATTGGGCTCATACGTCCCACAGCAGTGTTCCTACATCTGACTGAGCGTAGGACCCACTGGAAGTTCTCTCCTGACTTCTTCACCAGACTAAAAGATGGAATATTATTGTACGGACAGCTCCATGAGAATATAACCTATGGTTAAAATAAGTTTTTACATCACATGCATGTTTACAATCCACGAATGATTAGAAACAATTGAAACAAATAATCTTTACAACAAGTGTAATAAGTTAAAAGGATGTGAGCGATGAGGGGGAAAGTCCCTTCAGTGGAAGTTATGGGGTTACTGCATCACCTGCATGTAAAATGAAAGTTATTCATAAGGTATGGAAAAATGTAGAGCACCTTCTGTCCCATTGCCAAAAGTAGGTTTAATGAGATCATTTTAAGTTTTATTTTTGAAGGTCACCAGTTCAAATCCTGGTCCGGGACCTTTCTGGGTGGAGTTTGCATGTTCTCTCCGTGCATGCGCGGATTTTCTCCTGTTACTCCGGTTTCCTCCCAACAGACCAAAAACATGCATGTTAGGCTGATTGGTAACTCTAAATTGTCCCTCGGTGTGAGTGAGAGAGTGAATGGTTGTCTCATTTGTCTTTATGCGTCCCTGTGATGGACTGGAGACCTGTCCAGGGTGTCCCCCACCTCTCGCACAGTGAATGCTGAATATGGACACCAATGACCCCCCACAGCCCGATGTATGTATGTATGTATGTATGTATGTATGTATGTATGTATGTATGTATGTATGTATGTATGTATGTATGTATGTATGTATATATGTATATGTATGTATGTATGGAAGGATGGATGGGTGGGTGGATGGATGTATGTATGGATGGATGGATGGATGTATGGATGTATGTATGTATATGTATGGATGTATGTATGTATGTATGTATGTATGGATGTTTGTATGTATGTATG
>NW_023628246.1:1311-2276 GCF_014905685.2 Nematolebias whitei | reverse complement strand
AAGTGTGAGCCAGAGCTCAAAATCTGAACCAGACTCGAAGTGTGAGCCAGGACTTGAAGGGAGAGCCAGAGCTCTAAGTCTGATCCAGAGGTCATAGTCTGAGCCATAGCTCGAGGTCTGAGACAGAGCTCGAATTCTGTGCCAGAGCTGGAAGTTTGAGCCAAAGCTCGAAGAGTGAGCCAGACCTTGAAGTTAGAGCCAGAGATGGAAGTGTGAGCCAGAGCTTGAAGTGTGAGCCAGAGCTCAAAGTCTGAACCAGAGCTCGAAGTGTGAGCCAGAACTTGAAGGGAAAGCCATAGCTCCAAGTGTGAGCCAGAGCTCGAAGTGTGAGCCAGAGCTCGTAGTGAGAGCCAGAGCTTGAAGTGTGAGCCAGAGCTCAATGTGTGAGTCAGAGCTCAAATTCTGAACCAGACTCGAAGTGTGAGCCAGGACTTGAAAGGAGAGCAAAAGCTCATATTAAGAGTTCTGGCTCAGACTACAAGCTCTGGCTCAGACTGTGAGCTCTGGCTCAGACTAGGAGCTCTGGCTCAGACTAGGAGCTCTGGCTCAAACTTTGAGCTCTGGCTCAAACTTCGAGCTCTGGCTAACACTTTGAGTTCTGGCTCACACTTGGAGCTCTGTCTCACACTTGGAGCTCTGGCTCACACTTAGAGCTCTGGCTCACAGTTGGAGCTCTGGCTCTTTTTTCAAGTTCTGGCTCACACTTCAATCTCTGGCTCACATTTCGAGCTATGGCTCACACTACGAGCTCTAGCTCACACTTGGAGCTCTGGCTCAAACTTGGAGCTCTGACTCACACTTGGAGCTCTGGCTCACACTTGGAGCTCTGGCTCACACTTCGAGCTCTGGTTCACACTTTGAGCACTGGCTCACACTTCGAGCTCTGGCACTCCCTTTAAGTCCTGGCTCACACTTCGAGTCTGGTTTAGAGTTTGAGCTCTGGCTCTCACTTCCAGCTCTGGCTC
>NW_023628246.1:746-1211 GCF_014905685.2 Nematolebias whitei | reverse complement strand
CCTGGCTCACACCTCGAGTCTTGTTCAGACTTTGAGCTCTGGTTCACACTTCTAGCTCTGGCTCACATTAAGAGTTCTGGCTCAGACTTCAAGCTCTTGCTCAGACTGCCAGCTCTGGCTCAAACTACGAGCTCTGGCTCAGACTTCGAGCTCTGGCTCACACTTTGAGCTCTGGCTCAAACTTTGAGCTCTTGCTCAAACTTCGTGCTCTGGCTAACACTTTGAGTTCTGGCTCACACTTAGAGCTCTGGCTCACACTTGGAGCTCTGGCTCTTACTTCAAGTTCTGGCTCAGACTTAGAGCTCTGGCTCACACTTGGAGCTCTGGCTCACACTTCGAGCTATGGCTCACACTACGAGCTCTAGCTCACACTTGGAGCTCTGGCTCACACTTGGAGGTCTGGCTCACACTATGAGCACTGGCTCACACTTCGAGCTCTGGCTCTCCCTTCAAATCCTGGCTCAC
>NW_023628246.1:0-646 GCF_014905685.2 Nematolebias whitei | reverse complement strand
CTCACACTTGGAGCTCTGGCTCTTACTTCAAGTTCTGGCTCAGACTTAGAGCTCTGGCTCACACTTGGAGCTCTGGCTCACACTTGGAGGTCTGGCTCACACTATGAGCACTGGCTCACACTTCGAGCTCTGGCTCTCCCTTCAAATCCTGGCTCACACTTCGAGTCTGGTTTAGACTTTGAGCTCTGGCTCACACTTCCAGGTCTGGCTCTCACTTGGAGCTCTGGCTCTCCCTTCAAGTCCTGGCTCACACTTGGAGCTCTGGCTCTTACTTCAAGTTCTGGCTCAGACTTTGAGCTCTGGCTCTCACTTGGAGCTCTGGTCACATTACGAGCTCTGGTTCACATTACGAGCTCTGGCTCACACTACGAGCTCTGGCTCGCACTTGGAGCTCAGGCTCTAACTTCAAGCTCTGGCTCACACTTTGAGCTCTTGCTCACACTTCCAGCTCTGGCACAGACTTCAAGCTCTGGCTCAGACCTCTAGCTCTGGCTAAGACTATGAGCTCTGGCTCAAACTTAAAGCTCTGCCTCAAATTAAGAGTTCTGGCTCAGACTACAAGCTCTGGCTCAGACTGCGAGCTCTGGCTCAGACTACGAGCTCTGGCTCAAACTTCGAGCTCTGGCTCAAACTTCGAGCTCTGGCT
>NW_023628245.1:0-2276 GCF_014905685.2 Nematolebias whitei | reverse complement strand
TTCGTCTGAATAAACCCATACATACGCCTCCGGCACTCACTGTGGTCATTCTTGCGTCGATTCTTGAGGGGCATTTACTGGCCCATCAGGATGAGTTGGGTCCAGAAATGTTCCATCTGGGTTGATCAGCCTTGGTGGATTTGAATCTTCAGTGCTGGTAGGATCATACGGAGCCGTGCTTGTGGAGTTGGTCGGACTAGGTGGGCCAACTTCAGTGCTCACAAAATGATCAAGATAGGTCTCCAATTGGTACAGTTCTGAGCACTCCAGGGAGTGAAGGGGTGGTTCAAGAGATGTTGCCCTTACTTCCATAGGCTCGGTTTCAGGCTGAGCCTGTGTAGGTGGCAGGTCAGGTGAAGCAATAGCTGGGGTCTCATGTCGAGTCGTCACTATCAGGGTTGGTGCCAGGTGGACGTTAGGTGGATTTGTATTCCGTTCTTGAATTGCTGTCATCGCGGGAGTCGGAACCAGTGGTGGAGTGGCTCCTAGGTTTGCCCCTAAGGAGGCTGGAACTGTCGGGGGCAGAGGCTCAGATGATCCCTGCATAACCCCGAAGGATGGGCCATGGACCAGGGGCAGCCCAGTGTACAGATGGATTGCCACAAACCTGGTGAGGTTGTTGAGGTGCTCCCACAACTTGGCTACCATCGGGTAGTATGAGGCTCGTGGCGGGATAGCACCCCTTGGACGATAGGGCACGGAGTTCAGAGCCGAGGTCCAGATGACTTTGCAGGTGCGCTCCGTTTCCATGCACACCGCTGCAGATACTTGCGGTAGACTATTGACGGTTTCTCGTCTGAGACAAGAATTCCATTCACCGCAGTTCTGGGCACCAAGCCAGAGTGACAGCACTGGCACCACCAGGACGAACCGACAGCCCAGAGATATTTGGTCTCTGTCAATCCTTTGTGACAGAAACAGCAGGTTACTTCAAGCTCCTGTAACGACAAAAGGATCAAAAAAAAAAATGCAAATATGTCCAAGTTGATGTTTTCACGCTTTCAAATGTGTCTGAGGGAATGTTTTCAAGCTTGCCAATATGTTTGAAGTGATGTTTTTAAGCTTGAAAACGTGTCTTAAGGGATGTTTTCAAGCTTGCCAATGTGTGAGATGCAATGTTTTCAAGCATGTAAGTTTTGTCCAAATTGATGTTTTCACGCTTGCAAATGAGTCTGAGGTGGACAATTTCAAGCTTGTCCATGTTTCTGAAGGGATGTTTACAAGCTTGCACCAATGGCCAAATGGTTGTTTTCAAGCTTTAAAATGTGTCTTAAGGGATGTTTTCAAGCTTGCCAATGTGTGAGATGCAATGTTTTCAAGCATGTAAATTATATCCAAATTGATGTTTTCGTGCTTGCAAATGTGTGTGAGGGAATGTTTTCAAGCTTGCCAATATGTTTGAAGTGATGATTTTAAGTTTGCCACTATGTCCAAAGGGATGTTTTCAAGTTTGCAAACATGTCTTAAGGGATATTTTCAAGTTTGCAAATGTGTGAGATGCAATATTTTCAAGCATGTAAGTTATGTCCAAAGTGATGTTTTCACGCTTGCAAATGTGTCTGAAGGGATGTTTTCAAACTTGCCAATGTGACTTTATTGGATGTTTTCAAGCTTATCCATGTGTCTGAAGCGATGTGTACGAACTGGCCAATATGTCTGAAGGGATATTTTCAAGCTTTTTACTATTTCGGAAATGATGGTTTCAATATTGCAAATGTGTCTTAAGGGATGTTTTCAAGCTTGCCACTATGTCCTAACGGATGTTGTCAAGATTGCAAATTTGTCTGAAGGGATGATTTCAAGTTGCAAATGTGAATTTATGGGATGTTTTCATGCTTGCAAATGTGTCTGAGGGGATGTTTTTAAGCTTGTCCAAGTTTCTGAAGGGATGTTTACAAGCTTGCCAATATGTCTGAAATAAATGTTTTAAAACTTGGAATTATGTCTGAAGTGATATTTTTAAGCTTGCCACTATGTCCAAATGGATGTTTTCAAGGTTGCAAATGTGTCTGAGGGGATGTTTTCATGCTTGCAAATGTGTCTGAGGGGATGTTTTTAAGCTTGTCCAAGTTTCTGAAGGGATGTTTACAAGCTTGCCAATATGTCTGAAATAAATGTTTTAAAACTTGGAATTATGTCTGAAGTGATATTTTCAAGCTTGCCACTATGTCCAAACGGATGTTTTCAAGCTTGCAAACTTGTCTGAAGGGATGTTTTCAAGCTTGCCAATATGTCAGAAGCAATGTTTTCAAACATGTAAATTATGTCCAAATTGA
>NW_023628244.1:0-2276 GCF_014905685.2 Nematolebias whitei | reverse complement strand
AAACTATATATATATATATATATATATATATATATTATAATAAACAATAAATTATAGCAGGCAGCTTTTGATTCTAAAAAAAAATGTCTTCATTAAAATAATACTCTGTGCCCCCCCCCCCTTTTTTTTTTTCCTCAAAAGTTGCCATCTACTTTGTTTTGTCTTAGCATCAGTCCTGGCTTCAGGTTGTATTTTGTTTGGGTCGTGTTGAACAAACACATTTTTAACATTAAAAACTTTAAATCGGTGAAAGCGGCCTTAATGAATACAAATCTATAGTCCTGGCTCTGTGTTTATAGTTGCCCTTTGTTCGGCGTATATTTCAACACCTCTTTATCTCCCTCACTCGTTTTGTTTTTTGCTTTTTTGTTTTTATTTTTTTCCCCATCACTCATCTACATCTGTCACCATGGCGACAGGTGTTCCAATATTGGTCCTGCTCACACGTCACCAAGGCATTTCACTCACTCACTTTATTTACCTCGCCAAGTGTGATGAGTGCGTGCAAGGCTGACCTGGTCGAATATGAGCAGAGCATGTTGGGATATATGGGGGGGGGTTGTTTTGAGTTTAAAAAAAGAAAAGATGATTATCAATGCAAGACAAAAAGAACTGATTGGAGAAGTGGGGATTAAGGGGAAGAGATGGGACGCCTCGTGAGCTCGCTCATAAAGAAACATGTTGAATGTGGATCAAAGTGGTTTAGGATGTGTGTATTTTTGTTTGTCTGTTCTCTTTTTTATTTTTGGACATTACACATCAGCAAACTGAAGACGACCACTGTTTGAACTCAAGAACAACAGAATGTATGCGTCTTTGTGAAAGCATCACTCGGTTGGGATTGTGTCCAGTAAGACGAGAATAATCCAAAACTTTTTTTTAAAGAAAAGTAATCTTCTCTGGCTGTTGGTAAAGGAGGACAAAAACATCTGTGTGGAATGAATCTTTTTGTCCGTTTCTATTTCAAACAGTGAGTGTGATGCATTACCTTTGTCCACACAATTACAGCCATGCTTATTGTGTTGCTGTAACTCCGATGTGCATCTGCTTCTTGTCAAATCAATGCATCACTGCCTCTTTGCTCTTCTTTTATCCACCACCACCAACAGACTGCGCTGCATCTTAATCTCCCAGCTGCTTCCTAATTGTGTTTGATAGGAGAAGCATGTGCTGGGTCCTGGGAAAAGGAGAACCGAGGATGAGGAGAAGCAAAACGGAAAAAGGGGGAAATTCCACAGATTACTATATCAGAGGTTAGAGAGGCCAGATTGACAGACGGCCCAGTCCAAACAGCTCCATTTAGCCCACAGGAACTCTGTCTGAACTTCTGCAGTGCACGGAGGCACTCGTGGTGGATCAGGGGGAACAGCAAGGTGTGTGTGTGTGTGTGTGTGTGGTGGTGGGGAGGGGGTGCACAGACTAAGAGGAAGCATGCACACAGAGACGTTCAGAGGTTCATGCACTGATAGGTGTGGTTCACTGGGACTAATGTGCAGTTTTTTTTTAAGCGTTCAAGAATAAATCTGAATGTTCTGCACAATTTTCAACCTGGTGTTTTCACAGCAGCTGGGTGAGAGCTGACGTTCACGTTTTCTGTTCAGGTGTTCCGTGTTGTCAGCGTTTGCCTCGGCAGCCCTCCTGACACCATCTGCTGGGAGTACAGGGACAAGGACAAGAACTTCCACCGTATGGGCCCTCTCACCCCTCAGGAGTTCTACAGGGAACACGTCAAACCCCTGTACAACATACAGGACAAGGTGTGTGACGCATCAGATGGACCTTAGTTTAACAGTCTCCATAAGTGAAGCTGTTCAGTCTCTGAGCTCGGTTTGCTCCCCACCCTCAGGTCTGCCTCGTCAATGACCCCCGGCCACAGAATCCTTACGGGAAGCTGTACAGCGTGGAGTTCCTGAGCAACATGGTGGAGGGTCGTAAAACTTTGTACAACAATCAGCCCATCCAGCTGTTGAAGAAAGCTGCTGCTGAGTCCATCAAGGATGGAGAGGTCTGTGGGCAAACATGCAGAGTTCTGACAGGTTTACTTGAAACACTCCAGAGTTAAAGTTTCACAGATCTTTGGCTCATTTTGACCTTTTTAAACGCAAACATTTTCTATAAATCAGAGACAAACTGAAGAGGATAGGCCACAGGGCAAAACATTTTATTCTGACTTTAATCTCAGAATTCTGAAAGACAAAAGTCAGAATTTAAGTAAAAGAAAATGTTGTTTTTTTTGCACCATAGCCCTAATCTCTTCCAAAAAGAAAGATATTTCT
>NW_023628243.1:0-2276 GCF_014905685.2 Nematolebias whitei | reverse complement strand
ACACAGAATTCACATTGCTTGAGGTCCAGTGTCAAGTTTCCACAGTCACTGGGGTGCCATGTCAGCTGCTGGTGTTGGTCCACTGTGTTTTATCAAGGGCAGGGTCAATGCAGCTAGCTATCAGGAGATTTTGGAGCACTTCATGCTTCCATCTGCTGAAAAGCTTTATGGAGATGAAGATTTCATTTTTCAGCACGACCTGGCACCTGCTCACAGTGCCAAAACCACTGGTAAATGGTTTACTGACCATGGTATTACTGTGCTCAATTGGCCTGCCAACTCTCCTGACCTGAACCCCATAAAGAACCTGTGGGATATTGTGAAGAGAAAGTTGAGAGACGCAAGACCCAACACTCTGGATGAGCTTAAGGCCACTATCAAAGCATCCTGGGCCTCCATAACACCTCAGCAGTGCCACAGGCTGACTGCCTCCATGCCACGCCACATTGAAGCAGTCATTCATGCAAAAGGATTCCCAACCAAGTATTGAGTGCATAACTGAACATGATTATTTGAAGGTTGGTGTTTTTTGTATTAAAACACTTGTCTTTCATTGGTGGGATGAAATCCATGTGATTAAATGTTGTCCTTAAATTTTAAAGATTTGTTTTTCATTCAATTTAAAAACATAAATTTATTACTTATTAATCTAAAAAAGTTAAGTCTGGTCCTCTGGACATTCAAAAAACAAAACAAACAAACAAACAAAAAACATTTATTGTTTATTTATTATAAACTGTATTGTTTGTTTTGTGAATGTCCAGAGGACCAGACTTAACTTTTTACATTTTTCTACCTGAATTATTGAACATGCATCAGGATATTACTTAATAAATAGTCAGTTGGTCTGTGAACATCATGGGGTCCTCCTAGAAGAGTTGAAGAGATGGCTGTTGATGTCTGTGCCTCCCTGGGAAAGCTGCAGCTCCCACAACCCTGAAGCAGAAGATGATAGATGGATGGATGGATGGATGGATGGATGGATGGATGGATGGATGGATGGATGGATGGATGGATGGATGGATGGACGGATGGCAAAGGAGGAGACCATCAAACACAGCAGGAGTGGTGTGGAAAAAATAGTAATTATTTTAAAGTTTAAAAACTTCTAATAAAACGAAAAGAACCAGAGACATCTCTCTTTTAGCTCAAATTGGAGCGCAAGGTTTATTTTTTTTTCTGCAGAAAAGAGTTGCTGCCTGAACGAAGTCAGAACAGCGCACTGGATTTTTAAAGAGACAGTACATATTTTTATACATGTTTCGTGCGTCACAATAACATCATATCATGAAGGAGGATAACATTTCTCATGCTGATATCACACACAGGTTCTTTGTTATCAGCACGAGATGTTATTCTTCTTGTTGAGCCGGTGCTTTGTAACCAGTCTTCTGTCCATGTGACCAGAACATTCTGATAAACATTGTGGAGCTGGTGTTTTTTAATTAGATTTGTAACTGTCTTCTGTCCATGTGATCAGAACATTCTGATAAACATTGTGGAGCTGGTACTTTTTAATTAGATTTGTAACAAGTCTTTGTTCATGTGGCTAGGATATTCTGATAAAGGAAGAACATGTTGATACGAAAAAACGTTCTCAGCAGTTAGATAAAAGTTCTGTGTCTTTGTTTTTTTGCAGGTGGTGAATACAAGGACGTTTTGCTGAGCACGAGGCTTTGAGAAGTTTACAAAAGTTCACATTTACACATCAACTGAGGAGGTTCACCAAAGTTCACATTTTCAGAGTCAGAGTCAGAGTCAGAGTTTCTTTATTGTCATTCGCACCTCATGTGGTACATGTGGTGGAGCGAAATTATGTACACAGGGTCCCAGTTACATCCAACAATAAAATGTATAAGAAAAACAGTAATAACATCTAAGATATGAACTAAGAAAAACATCAACTAAATATACACTAAGCACTCATAACATAAAACATTGAACATCAGCACAAACATGAACATGAGTCTGTGAGCAGATGTGCACGCATGAACACATCAACATTGAAACAGATCAGCAGCAACATGAAACAGATCAGCAGCAACATGATATGGTTTTTCACAGTGATTATTCTAGTTAGAGATTCATGAGTCTAACAGCCTCAGGGTAGAAGCTGTTCCTCAGTCTAGTGGTTCTACACTTAATGCTCCTTAACCTCCTTCCTGAGGGGAGTGGGGCAAAAAGTGTGTGTGCTGGGTGGGTGGGGTCCTTCATGATGCAGGTGGCCCTCTTCCTGCATCTGGAGGTGTAGATGTCTGTGATGGTGGGGAGACTGA
>NW_023628242.1:0-2277 GCF_014905685.2 Nematolebias whitei | reverse complement strand
CGGGTGGGGCCCACACAGCAGGTGGGCGTGGACTAAATTTTTTCAGTGTAATGCTCTGCATAACGGGATAAACCCACTAAGCGACAGCTCTTAAAGGGCTACGCCTATACTCATAGAATCTGGGGTTACAGTACGTAACCAACGATATGTGTACAACTTTTTCAAGTTTATATATTATTATTGTTGTTATTCTTGTTGTTTAAAACAAGTTTTTCCCCATTTAAATTCACTAATCTGGAGTATATCTGGAAAATTATTGTATTTATTCTACTCCATTTCATTTTCCCGTTTGTAAAGCACCAATATAAAGACTATCAAGAGGAATCAATATGTCTGTAAGACACTGTATAAGAAATAAAAATGACAACATTATTGGGGGGTTTCTGCAGAAATCCCAAGAGAAAATTTCAAGTGTTCGTCGGGTCTGTCATATTAGGGTGTTGTGTCTTTACATCAGCTCAGATTAAAAATAATAAATTGTAGGTTAAGTGTGAAGCTTTGACATTTTTACCACCAACATAATGTCTCTTACATGTCAAAAAGACATGAGTAAAGTAGGAAGGGGAGGGGAGTTACAATCAGATGGGTGTTGCAGTTCACATGAAAATGATAATGTGTGCTTTGTTTAGACCTCCATGGCCTCCTGTGACAGCTGAGGCGTGGTGCTGAGAGGAACCAGCTGGACCAGACCAATGATGAGTTCTGCTGTGCTGCTCTGCATTTCTGGAGACTGCTTCGCAGGATTCTAACACAAAGAAGACACACACACAAAAAACACCTAACAGTTACACATTACTCCTAAAAAATATTCGTCAATGTGATTTCACTAACATGTGTCCCTGAAACTGAGTCAACCTGACAGGAAATAAAGACACCATCAGAACGCCACTTCTCCAAAATGAAAGTATAAAACTGTGACTTTAGTTTCCAGAAAACAGCTGACTAAAAGCTGCCTCTTGATAATCCGCAGGGATGTGTGGACTTACATGGAGCATGAGTTTAGGGTCTGCATGGATAAGTTTGACCAGCGCGAGGAGGAGGCACTTATAACTTCGAGTGTCCAGGTCTGTAGCTTTCTCCTTGAACTTCAAGCTAGTGGTCCTTTTACCAATGAACGTCAGACTCTGCAAGAAAAAATATAAGACAGAAGGCTGCTTAACTCCTCTGCCATAAATCATAAAGAACTATATCACTTGCAATCAGGCGCCCACTGATACGTTTCTGTTTGCAGAACCAACGGAAGATGTTTGGAGTTACCGGAGCCCACAAAACATTTGTTCTCAAACCAAAGTACAAGCCCAAATATGAAAGCATAGGAATGTTGTGTAAAACATAAAAACATCATAATAATGCAATGATTTAAAAATCTCGTAACCATATCTAATATTGGAATTTTTAAAAATAACACTTTGATCAATTTGATGGCAGTAATGCGTCTGAAAAAGTCGGGACAAGGGCAACAGAAGGCTGTAAAATAAGCAGCATGAATGAGAAGAAACTGGAGCAGCATTTCACGATGAAACAGGTTGATGGGCAACAGTTCAGTATGAAAACGGTATTGACATTATATTGCTCCGCCCAATTTGCTCGTTTTAGTTTTTAAGCTTGTGGAGAATTTCCAGTTCAGCACTCCCAAACTTGACAAATATGCTAAATGGTAAATAAAAATGAACCAAATGTCAGAACATTTAGCAGTCAGAAAATCAAGCATTAAGATTCTTTATCTATCAGTCAACAGCTACTGGGAGGAATACTGGTGAAAATCACCTGATCACCTACAAAGATTTTTATGTACGCTGCTGTCTGATCATGTAGAAGCTTCAGCCATGAACAAAAGCAGCAACAAGATGAGCACTGAACGTTTTATATACTGTCAGTAATCAGTAGTGTTGACACCAATCAATACATGAGACAGAGCTTTGTGAAAGAGATCGGGGTCTCATGTAGAAACAGTGCAAAAAGGCTGAGTACGCCCTGATCCATGCACACGTCACCATGTATGAAATCAAACATTTAAAAGTACCAGTAGCTGTTTACTTAGATTCTTGGGGGTGGACAAAGCTTAAAAAATTCAGCCATTATATTTATCGGCACTAGCCCCCCTCACAATATCGCTAGATAGTCAAAATGTCCATATCAGCCGGGCTCTACCAACTACACAAAACTCTGACTCCATTTGACAATCTTTCTGTGAGATGGCACACAAACACCTTAATGACTCTATTGTGAGGGACGTGTAGTTTAATGTGCACGTTAATGGAGTTTAGCAGAGCCTTT
>NW_023628241.1:0-2277 GCF_014905685.2 Nematolebias whitei | reverse complement strand
TTTATTTTACATAAACAGTAAGTAATGATTTTTATTCCTCATTCAAAGAAGAAATCAGGTTAATATGCATTTCTTGATGTTCTGTCTGAAATGAGCCAAGTCGTAAGTATGTGAAAGTTGAAGCTTCGGTCAACTAAATGTTTACTGAAAAAGAAATGTCATGTTTAACTATTTGAGAAGATAATCAGAATAGAGACTCCACGAAGTCTGCTTTTCTGCAATAATCTCTCTGTCAGTTGTTGAACAATCTCATTCCCTGACCTCGACTTTTGATAATACCTTACGTCAAAAACCACACCTCTTTCTGGTACATCCACGAATCAGAAAGCTCTAAATTGAACCGGAAGTCGACCCATTTAAAATGTGGCAACTTCCCAGTTCAAGAGAAGAATTCAGTTCTGAAGGAGTTTGAAGAGAAAAAGAGTCTAAGAGTCTGAGAGACTGAGAGACTTAGACAATGAAGAGTTGCTGAGAGTAAAAGAGTGCAGTCGGTTCCTAAGAAGGAAAAAGATTTGCTGGAGTTGAAGAATGAAAGGAGTTCAGGATGATCCAGAGACGTTTTGGAATTATAATTTCTGTTTGAACGACCCACGCACGACTCTCTGAGGGTTTGGCTGTTCTCAACGGAGACGCTGATACAGTCTGAAGGATTCTTACTGAGCTGATTATCGTCAAACCAGGTAAAGGCTTCTTCTTCGACTAAAGTGTACCGTGACCAAGCTGAGACCTGACGGAGCGTGCAAATTTCTGGTCAACAGATATTAATTTCCTCACATATTCCTCTGTAAGATAAATCTCCATTTCATCTTAAACTCACCTCTCTCTCTCATAAATCAGTACAGATATTTTAGAAATATCTGAAGCAAAGTCCTCAAATCACCGCCGCGTGATTTGAAGTTCATTATTTGTGAAACTTGTCTGTTATTATTTTCATATTTTGCCAAATTAATGTAAATGTTTGATGTTAAACTTTGATTCTGAAAATAAATGACCACATTCATTTTGATGGGTCAAAGATAAATAACGTCTCTCGTTACATTTTTGTTAAAATTCAATGCACGACTTACACAGTCAGAAAGATGAGGAACTCGTGAAAAAGTATGCATATATCTCATATATTTGTCATACTACAACTAGTGGCACGTACCCACGTGACTCACTACAATAGCAAATGACAAAAACAACTAAGCCTTTTTTTATCAAGCCTACATATATTTCTAATTTATGAAATTCATAGTAGGAGAACTTTTTTGCTGGTGTGCACAGAAAGCTCAGGACTGACTGCACGAGACAGTATAAATTCAAATAAGCAATCAAACTGTTTTTTTAAATTAAAATAGAAAATGTATATATTTAATAATAGGCTATAAGTCTGTCTTTGTTTAGGAGCATTAATCAAAGTACTTCATTATAAAAGCACAGATTTTTTGTGTGACAGCCAGGGTTCTGTATTATAACACAATCTCTGCCATTTCTAACTAAGCAAACCGTGCGAACATCCATCTTCCTCAGTCCATCACTCAGTACAAACTGAGACACGAGAGGGATCCATCTTAGATGGCGGCCGCGCTGAAACATTAGCGCCTCCAATGGGCCATCAGTCTTCGAGTTCCAGTCATCCAAAGTACATCACAAAATCATTGCCTTTAGAAATTATAGTGGCCCATTATTACTTTTCCATGTTGTTTGTTTAGTTTAAGAAGAATGTTGATCTTCAAGACAGTAATATTTTCCGCTGTTAACAAAATATGTCGTCCTAAGCAGCTAACCAGTTAGCATTAGCAAGCTACAGCCTACACATTTCACATAACAAGAAATGACAGTGACACTCAGCTCTTCTTACCTTTATCTTTTGCTCATTTCTCCTCTTCTTCTTTTCTCTTTTTCCTAAACTGCGCACCTGATGGCTTTAACCTGTTCCTTTCCATCTTCCATAATTTGCATTTAAGCAGAATAGATTAACACCGCCACCAACCCTGGGTTGCCACTGCCAGCCCAGATCTGACTGACAGTTGCCAGCCCAAAAACCTCCATATACACAGCTATGGATGGGTTGTTAGAATTTGGGCTGCTTTCAACCACATTTGGTAGGTTTTCAACAAGTTTTTATTGGAAAATTATATACATGTGTATTATTTTATAATTATTATATTATTACAAGGGATGCACCGATCCACTTTTTTTTTTACTTCCGATCCATTCCCGATACCTACGTCTGACTATCGGCCGATACCGATCAGTTCCTTTAAATAAGTGGCAGATATAAGATTTTTTTTT
>NW_023628240.1:0-2277 GCF_014905685.2 Nematolebias whitei | reverse complement strand
TGCTCACCCACATTCATGTGGGTAAAAGATCATAGTTGTACAGTTTTCATAAATGTCTGTGGTAAAGCAACGGAAAAATCATGGCCGTATGATTTTTCCTGATTGATTGCTTATGTTGTTATTTTCATAATTTGCCAAATTAATGTAAATATTTGATGTTAAACTTTGATTCTGTAAATAAATGACCGCATTCATTTTGATGGGTCAAATATAAATGACGTCTCACTTTTGCATTTCATTAAATTCAATGCACGTTTTATTCAGTTCAGAAAAATGAGGAATCCGTGTTAATTGATGAATATATCTGAGCATCTGTTCATCTACAGATCTGAAAAAACATTGTCACCTATTTTCAAATTAGAAACAGAGACATCGCGTGTTAAAACGAGGTCCAGCGTGTGACCGTGTTCTTGGGTGGGGCCGCTCACCTGCTGAGCTAAGCCAAAAGAGTCCAATAAATCTAGAAAGTCCTTCACTAAGGGCTTCTCCTGACAACACACATGCAAATTAAAGTCACCAATAAGCAAAAAGTGAGTGTATCTCTGTGTGATATCAGCCAAAAAGTCAGAGAATTCATTTATGAAGTCCTTAGAACGAGGTGGGCGGTAGATGAGCACACACAGGACCGGAGGAGAGTGTCCAAGTTCAAAAGCGCTCAGCTCGAAGCTGGCGCGGGACACCGGGATGGACAACTGTTTACAGGCAAAGTTTGCTTTAAAAACTGTTAATAATCCCCCCCCGCGCCGACCTGATGGCCGCGGGGCATTGAAACACAGACAGTCCGGAGGAAGTAGTTCCACCAAGGCGCTGGACTCACCATCAGAAATCCAAGATTCTGTGACGAACAGAAAATCCAACTCCTCATCTTTAAAAAAGTCATTGAGGATAAACGTCTTGTTGGAAACAGACCTTGCGTTGATTAAACACATCCTGATATTGTCCGACACAGGCACAGCCGTGGATGGAGACGCGCGCGCCAGCGGGCGCAGGTTATGAAGAACAGCTCCTCCAGGTCTGCTGGTGCGGCGGAAAGGAAAGGTAGGGAAACATGAGACAGGGACATGTGAGTGTGGAGAAGAGGAAACCATAGAACACATTATATTGCATTGCAAGAGATACCAGGTTCAAAGAAACAAGTTGATTAGACATCTTAGTAAAATGAAAATTAAATTAGACATTATTGAATTATTGCAGAAAGATTCAGGAAACAGAGGCTATCAAGCTATATTTTATTTTTTAAAACGGTGTAGGTTGTAGGGCAGCACGGTGGCGCATCTGGTAAAGCTGCTGCCTCTCAGCGAGCAGGTCCTTGGTTCAAACCCCGGTCCAGGGGCCTTTCTGGGTGGAGTTTGCATGTTTTCTCCGTGCATGCGTGGGTTTTCTCCGGGTACTCCGGTTTCCTCCCACAGTCCAAAAAACATGCATGTTAGGCTGATTGGTAACTCTAAATTGTCCCTAGGTGTGAGTGAGAGAGTGAATGGTTGTTTGTCTCGTTTGTCTCTATGTGGCCCTGTGATGGACTTGCGACCCGTCCAGGGTGTACCCCGCCCCTCGCACAGTGATTGCTGGACATGGGCACCAGCGACCCCCGTGACCCAAAATGGAATAAACGGGTAAAGAAAATGGATGGATGGATGTTGTAGGTTGTATAATAGGATATAAAAAGAAAGAGAGGGTTTTTTTATTTTTTTTGTCATCCGGTCCACACTCCTTACCAGTTGGTGGCGGTAATGCTTCCTTCAGTTGTTTGCTACCGCCAATAAAACAAGAAGAAGAAGAAGAAGGACAATGGAGAGTAGTGTACAAGGAAAGGAAGCGAAGAGGAAGAGATGAACAGATCAGCTTTGAACAAAAGGAGGATTTGTAGAAATACCTGGCAGAGTCGGTTGTGAGGAGGTGTATGACGGGAGGTTGGCTACAGACGAACGACGAAGGCTTGGAGGAAATCACGATCAAAGGAGGAAACTTGGAAGAATTCAAGTCGGAAACTTTGGCGGTTGGCATAAACCGGTTTGTGAATGAATCGGGATGGCAGCTAAGGAGGTAGAACAGGAGGATTTAGATAGTGACATGGATATAGGTAGTTGGACGCCTGCAACAATTAAACGGGGAAATGGGAAAAGCAATAATAATCAGGCGGATGGAAATTCAGTAAATAAAATATATCTGGAAGGAAATAGCTCAGATGAAGGGAATAGTGGGATTGTTAGAGAAAATAAAATAATCATACTTTTTGTTAATGATAAAATGTTTAATGTTTAAATGCACTGTGAATTG
>NW_023628239.1:0-2277 GCF_014905685.2 Nematolebias whitei | reverse complement strand
ATACAGAGCTAGCGTACAGAACCATCATACAGAGACATTATACAGAGACATCATACAGAGCTATCATACAGAACCATCATACAGAGCCATAATACTGTGCAATCATACAGAACTATCATACAGAGCAATCATGCAGAACCATCATACAGAGCAATCATACAGAGCCATCATAAAGAGCAACCATGCACAGCCATCATGCAGAGTAATCATACAGAGCTTTCATACTGAGCTATCATACAGAGTAGGTATACAGAGGTATCACACCGAGACATCATACAGTGTAATCATACATGGCAATCATTCAAAACCATTATAAACACACATCATGCAGAGCCATTACACGAGCCATCACACAGAGCAATCATAAAGAGCTATCATGCAGGCCTATCACACAGAGCAAACATAGAGTAATCTTATGAGCTATCATACAGAGCCATCATACTGTTATCGAGCCGTTTACATATATTTGTAATTTATCATTTTCAAAAGGAATATTTCCAGACAATATGAAAGTAGCTAAGGTAGTTCCTCTCTTTAAAAATGGTGATAAATGTATGTTCAATAATTATAGACCAATATCCTTATTACCACAGTTCTCAAAAATTCTAGAAAAACTATTTGTGACCAGATTAGATAAATTTATTACAAAACAAAACATTCTAAGTAGCAGTCAGTATGGGTTTAGAGCAAAAAACTTTACATCAATGGCTCTCATGGAAATAATAGAACAAATAACTACTGCTGTCGATCAAAAACAGTATTGTGTTAGTATTTTTGTTGATTTAAAAAAAAGGATTCGATACTATTGACCACACTATTGTCCTTGGAAAATTAAATAAATATGGTATAAGATGACCAGCATTACACTGGGTATCTAGCTATTTGAAAGATAGGAAACAGTTTGTACAAATAAATGGTGTAAGATCTGACCTGTGCAATATCACTTGTGGAGTTCCTCAAGGATCTGTACTTGGACCAAAGTTATTTATTTTATATGTGAATGACTTAGTGAATGTATCAGGACTCCTCAAATGTGTCCTTTTTGCAGATGACACCACATTTTTTTGTTTGGGTAAAGATGTAAAACGGATGTTGGAATTAATGAAGACAGAATTTGATAAAATACAAACTTGGTTTAAACTTAATAAATTATCATTACATTTAGATAAAACTAAATACATGATATTTAGTAACAAAAAGAGAACTGTTGATGATCCATTTAAAATTGAGGGAGTTGAGATTAGTAGAGTTAATGAGATGAAATTTTTGGGTGTAATCATTGATGAATAGCTAACATGGAAAAACCACATAAATTCTGTAAGAACAAAAGTATCTAAATCTATTGCAGTACTATACAAAGTCAGGGAATTATTAAATGATAAAGCTCTGTACATGTTGTTAACACAAGCATTGTTCCACATTTAATCTATTGCATTGATGTTTGGGGGAAAGCATGTAAAACATTTACAAAACCTATTTTTATTTTACAGAAAAGAGCTGTAAGAATCATCACCAGAAAGCATTACAGTCCCCCATCAAGCACATTATTTTATCAACTAAAGTTATTGAAGTTCCATGATTTGGTAGATTTCAGTATTTTATCAGTTATGTATAGGGCTCAAAAAAACACATTACCATTAAATATCCAAAGAAATTTTGTTAAAAGACAAAGTTGTTACAATCTTAAGGGGATAGAGATATTTGTCAAACCAAAATTCAGAACTAGTCTGAAGGGAAGGTCTACCTCAATCCAAGGAGTTGGATTGTGGAATGGTCTAGAGAGTGATGTGAAAAATGCCGAGTCAATGTGTACATTTAAGAAAAAGATCAAAACTGGATTGTTAAAAAAGTATATATAAAGTAGCTTAGTGTGTGTTTTGTATTAGAATTAGAAAATTTAGAAAGTTATTCATTTTGTTCTGTTACTTGAAAATTATTAGGATTGAAATAATTGTTTGAAAAAATGGGCAGATATTATAAGATTTTTTTCTTCTTTCTGCTGCCTTTCATTTTAAATCTTTTGTATCTTTTTTATATTGTTATGGAATTGTTTTGTACTTTTTTTAAATGAATAAACTTTATACCATACCATACCATACAGACCTATCATACAGAGCAATCTTACAGATCCATCACACAGAGCAATCATACAGATTAATCATATAGAGCTATCATACTGACCTATCATGCACAGCAATCATGCAAAGCCCTCATACAGAGCCATCATACAGAGCCATCATACAGAACCATCATACAGAGCCATCATATAGAGCAATC
>NW_023628238.1:1946-2278 GCF_014905685.2 Nematolebias whitei | reverse complement strand
CCCATAAACCCCTGGGAAAATGAGGACGGACACCAAACTGACAGAACACGGTCAGGGTGATGTGGTGATCAGGACCTGTGAGTTTGAGCCCTTTGTGAGGTTCCTAAGGGGGTCAACAGGCCCTCCAAAGTCAAAAGGTCAATAGGTCAGGCCTTTGCTGGATGGCCCATAATTCACAGAAGAAAAAAGCTAGGGACACAAGATTTTCAGGGTTAGAGAGAGGTCCTCAGCTGATGACACCCTTAAAATTTGAAGTAGTTGGCTTGTTTCTGAAGGAAGTTATAAGTAATTATATATTTAGGCCTCTGAGGCCGCACTTCCAGGATGACGAG
>NW_023628238.1:0-1846 GCF_014905685.2 Nematolebias whitei | reverse complement strand
AAGCTCGTACAAAGGGGAGCCAGACACCGTTGGAAAGGTCTGCTCAAGGGCAATTCAGAGAGTCCTGTCTCATCTCCGTACGTGCTTTCTGAGATCCGCAATTTGCCCCAAAGTGTATTGGATCACGGGCATTTTCACGCGCGCACGCGCGCACGTACGAGCACGAAATTTTGCACAGCTCTTCCTGGGTACTTGCTTTACATCTGTACCAAGTTTGAAGAGGTTGGCTTATTCCTGAAGGAAGTTATGAAGTTTTTTATACTTAGGCTTCGAGTATTTGCATGAGGCATTTTCTTAGAGAAAAGACGAGTACGTTTTGTGTAACAGCTTCGCGTAGGAAGGTCGTACAAAGATGAGCCGGACACCATTTGAAAGGTCTGCTCAAGGGCAATTCAGAAACACCTGTCTCATCTCTGTGTGTGCTTGTTGAGACCCGCAAAACGCACCGAAGTGCGTACGTTTACGGGCCATTTCACGCGCGCTCGCGTGCACGTACGAGCACGAAATTTTGCACAGTTCTTCCTGGATACTTGCTTTACATCTGTACCAAGTTTTAAGTGGTTGGCTTATTCCTAAAGGAAGTTATGAATTTTTATAATATTTGACCGCTCGGACGGACGGATGGACGTGTGCGTTTCCGCTCGCAGCTTCGCGTCAGAAGACCACATCAGGGGGACCTCGGTACAGTTGTAAAGACCTGGCTTGTCCGAATCCAACGTGACCTCCCTTGTCTGCGTGCGTGCTTCCTACGCAACGCAAAAGAGTGTTTTACACACTGACCCTTAGGTTTAACACACACACTCGCTGCGCACGTATGAGCGGCCCCAACAGGATCAAAGGACGAGCTCGTTAAGGTCAGATCTCGGCTTCCGAGGCACGTAGAAGGACGAGGTCAACGCCGACGGATTCGTCTCGAGCCCACAAACAACATGCTTTGAACTAGTGCACGTCAGTGCACGCTTAGGGGCTTAAAAAGCCATCTGAAGCCAATCGTGATGATTACCCATAAGTCCTGAAAAAAATTCAGGAGGGACACAAAACTCACAGAACGCAGTCAGGGGGTGGTGGAGAACAGGGCCTGTGAGTTTGGTGCACGAACGACCTCGCTTAGAGGGTTAACGAGCGCCTCGTCGGACCAGGGGAAAATTACCCACAAGTCCCTGGTCGTTGGGTGTAGAGACCCCAAAATAGAAGCGTGGGGTGCTGGGAGGACCCCGAATAAGAATCCAGTGTCATATTGGCCCCAGCGGTTTTAGAAAAAAATTCGTTCTGAAAAGTCAGCCAAAAGAGGGTCTAAGTGTCTAAGACCCACAGATCACTTTGATGGAAAGTTTGGGCCTCTTAGAGACATTTTTTTTCTACTGGGTCCAGACTCGCCGTTTTCGTATATGTTGTTGCCGGGCCTCCGACGGACGCGTAGGCGTCGACCCCGCTCAGATCGGACCCCGTTTAGGGCGTTAAACGAAGGGGGGATCGCCCCAGTTTCGTCCAAAATACAATTACCCAGAAAACCTAGGGCGAAAGGCGCAGGGACGCAAAACTTTACGTGCTAGGTCGTGGCCTCAAGCCGACGACACCCTGCGAGTTTCGTGACTCTACGACTCCGCCTAGTGGGCGAACCAGAAACCCCGTTTTTCTCAAACTTCAGGTACCCATAATTCATAGCGTAAATGGACGAGGGACACCAAACTCACAGAGTGCGGTCAGAGGGTCGTGCTGACCAGGACCTGTGAGTTTGGCACCCCAAAGACTTTGCTTAGTGGGCCAACCAAACCCCAATTTGGCAGAAGAAGCAATTACCCATAAACCCCTGGGAAAATGAGGACGGACACCAAACTGACAGAAC
>NW_023628237.1:1144-2278 GCF_014905685.2 Nematolebias whitei | reverse complement strand
AGAGTGCTGCATGAATGTGTGTGTAGTAGAGTTCTGTATGAATATGTGTGTAGCAGAGTGCTGTATGCATGTGTGTTTAGTAAAGTACTGTAAGAAAGTGTGTAGCAGAGTGCTGTATGAATGTGTGTAGTAGAGTATTGTATGAATGTGTGTAGTAGAGTGCTGTATGAATATGTGTGTAATAGAGTGCTGTATGAATGTTTGTGTAGTATAAGACTGTGTATGTAGTAGAGTGCTGCATGAATGTGTGTGTAATAGAGTGCTGTATGAATGTGCATGTAGTAAAGTGCTGTATGATTATGTGTAGTAGAGTGCTCTATAAATGTGTGTATAGTAGAGTGCTGTATGAATGTGTGTAGTAGAGTGCTGTATGAATGTGTACGTAGTAGATTGTTCTATGAATGTGTGTGTAGTAGAGTGATGTATTAATGTGTGTAATAGAGTGCTGCATTGAAGTGTGTGTAGTAAAGTGATGTATGAATGTGTGTGTAGTAGAGTGCAGTTTGAATGTGTGTGTAGTAGAGTGCTGTACCAATGTGTGTGTAGTAGAGTGCTGTATGAATGTGTGTGTATAGAGTGCTGTGCCAATGTCTGTGTAATAGAGTGCTGTATGAATGTTTGTGTAGTAGAGTTCAATATGAATGTGTGTAGTAGAGTGGTGTTTGAATGTGTGAGTAGTACATTGCGGTATGAATGTGTGTGTAGTATAGTGCTATATGAATGTGTATGTAGAAGAGTGCTGCATGAATGTGTGTAGTAGAGTGCTGTAAGAATATGTGTGTAGCAGAGTACTGTAAGGATGTGTGTGTATTAAAGTACTGTAAGAAATTGTGTAGTAGAGTGTTGTATGAATGTGTGTAGTAGCATGCTTTAGGAATGTGTGTGTAGAAGATTGCAGAATGAATGTGTGTAGTAGAGTGCATTTTGGAAGTGTGTGTAGTAGAGTACTGTATGAATGTGTGTGTAGTAGAGTGCTGTATGAATGTTTGTGTAGTAAAGTGCTGTATCAAAGTGTGTAGAAGAGTGTTGTATGATTGTGTGTGTTGTAGAGTGCAGTATGAATGTGTGTAGTAGAGTGCTGTGTGATTGTGTGTAGTAGAGTGCTGAATGAATGTGTGTATTAGAGTGCTATAT
>NW_023628237.1:0-1134 GCF_014905685.2 Nematolebias whitei | reverse complement strand
AGAGTGCTGCATGAATGTGTGTGTAGTAGAGTTCTGTATGAATATGTGTGTAGCAGAGTGCTGTATGCATGTGTGTTTAGTAAAGTACTGTAAGAAAGTGTGTAGCAGAGTGCTGTATGAATGTGTGTAGTAGAGTATTGTATGAATGTGTGTAGTAGAGTGCTGTATGAATATGTGTGTAATAGAGTGCTGTATGAATGTTTGTGTAGTATAAGACTGTGTATGTAGTAGAGTGCTGCATGAATGTGTGTGTAATAGAGTGCTGTATGAATGTGCATGTAGTAAAGTGCTGTATGATTATGTGTAGTAGAGTGCTCTATAAATGTGTGTATAGTAGAGTGCTGTATGAATGTGTGTAGTAGAGTGCTGTATGAATGTGTACGTAGTAGATTGTTCTATGAATGTGTGTGTAGTAGAGTGATGTATTAATGTGTGTAATAGAGTGCTGCATTGAAGTGTGTGTAGTAAAGTGATGTATGAATGTGTGTGTAGTAGAGTGCAGTTTGAATGTGTGTGTAGTAGAGTGCTGTACCAATGTGTGTGTAGTAGAGTGCTGTATGAATGTGTGTGTATAGAGTGCTGTGCCAATGTCTGTGTAATAGAGTGCTGTATGAATGTTTGTGTAGTAGAGTTCAATATGAATGTGTGTAGTAGAGTGGTGTTTGAATGTGTGAGTAGTACATTGCGGTATGAATGTGTGTGTAGTATAGTGCTATATGAATGTGTATGTAGAAGAGTGCTGCATGAATGTGTGTAGTAGAGTGCTGTAAGAATATGTGTGTAGCAGAGTACTGTAAGGATGTGTGTGTATTAAAGTACTGTAAGAAATTGTGTAGTAGAGTGTTGTATGAATGTGTGTAGTAGCATGCTTTAGGAATGTGTGTGTAGAAGATTGCAGAATGAATGTGTGTAGTAGAGTGCATTTTGGAAGTGTGTGTAGTAGAGTACTGTATGAATGTGTGTGTAGTAGAGTGCTGTATGAATGTTTGTGTAGTAAAGTGCTGTATCAAAGTGTGTAGAAGAGTGTTGTATGATTGTGTGTGTTGTAGAGTGCAGTATGAATGTGTGTAGTAGAGTGCTGTGTGATTGTGTGTAGTAGAGTGCTGAATGAATGTGTGTATTAGAGTGCTATAT
>NW_023628236.1:0-2278 GCF_014905685.2 Nematolebias whitei | reverse complement strand
GTCTCCGTAGGAACAGCTGTGAATCGTCCGAAGTAGTGACAGTACTTTTGTGTAAACCCAGAGCTTAAAATAGTGTGAAACTCAATGACACTTGAATACAAATATTTAACTGTAAAATATCTGAAGCTGGCAACTGTTTTAACCAGATAAAGTGCTACACAGTGAATGACCATGACAGGTGTGATAGAAAAAGATTTTGATCCTTATGAGATGAAGGACTGTTTAGAGGATGCGTTAGCACTGCTGACAGAATCCTTACATCCATATGATAAACAGGTGAACAGCATGAACCCAAAAGAGTTAGTGGACAATCTGATGGAGGTTGCAGGGAGTGTGACCTCTACAGAAATTACAAAGTCAAGTTATGATCAGCTGGCTAAAATTGCAATTTTGCTGAAAGAATCATTCTATGCAGTTGTTGAGAAAGCTGATGCCCTTGCAATAAGGTTATACAGTGAAAAAGAGGTGGTTAAGGAAATTGAAGAACACTTCCTTCAATTTAAAAGCGAACACGAGGTCCTCACAAGAAAACATTATGAACAGATGTTTCAATCACAGCAAGATGCACGTGCAGAAGTTGATTCAATGAACAGCAAAATACAGTTACTTGATGCATCACTATCTGAAGCCAGGGATGCTAAAGAGCTGTTGTCCAGTGAATACTTTGCATTAAGACGGGATCACGACGTGACAGTGTCACAAGTTTCCCGCTGCAAAGGTGAAATAGATGTGCTTAAAGCACAACTTAACGAATGCAGACTGGTAAAAGCGGGATTACTCCAACAATGTCTGCTTTTACAAGGTGAATGTCAAACATCACAGGAACGCCTGAAAGCTTGTGAGGAGAAACTAGTGTGTAGAGAAATACATCCACCCTCACCTACAGTGGTAGGAACAGACCTGAACAGGTCTCCTCCACCAAACATACAACAGAGTGCATGGAAACTTCCTCTTTCAATAGATGTTCTGCTAAAACTCTCAAAATATGTACAACGCTTTGTACCGGGACCAATGGGTTCAACTGGAACAAAAGCGTACCTCAAAGACATTGAATTCAGATTGAATGGTTATCCTAATGCTACGGTTTTGGATAAAATCCGTCTGATAAGGCTCACTTCAGACAGAGAGGTGTTCACCTTCATCGAGCGTCTACCTGATGCAACGAGAAAGGATTACAACCTTCTGTGTGAAGCTTTGATCAGAGAGTACGACCCCTGCACGGGACCTGCTGGTTTCCCAGCCGCTGACAAGGTCACGCAGGGCAAGAATGAACATCCAAAAGTCTATTACAAAAGAATCTTCCAAGCTTATTTTGGTAACAGAAATGAAACCGGGATGGAGGAGGAAGAAAGATTTAAATTTGTTTTCAGCAAAAATCTCCACACTGACATACGCATGTCAGTACAAATGATGGCAAATTTCAGAGAAAAATCCATCAATGAGATTAAACAGTGTGCTGTGAATGTGTTCGAGGCATGTTCTCATGCTAAGACGCCCATAGAAGTGTTTCCTGGTGTAAAGGTTAAACCCCACTCCCTAGAAATGGAAGGATGGAGT
This sequence comes from Nematolebias whitei, assembly GCF_014905685.2. Lineage (NCBI taxonomy): Eukaryota > Metazoa > Chordata > Actinopteri > Cyprinodontiformes > Rivulidae > Nematolebias > Nematolebias whitei. Next base: position 721 of record NW_023628236.1, on the reverse strand, counting down.
GCATCGCCTCCACCTCCTAAAAAAGGCGAGAAAAAGCAGTATTTTCAAACTAACAAACCACGTAATGAAGGTGCACGCTGGGACAGAAAAGCTCCTCTTTCAGAGGATGAACGTGATTATCGTATATGGGGTGTGCGTAGGACGCAAAGATATGGGATCCAAGAGGACCCATATTATCAGGGGAAGTCCGAAGAGGAACCCCCAAAAGACGTACCTAACCCTCCCCCACCTCGGACGAAACGAACCGAGGCGATAAGATCACAAAAGTTCCAGATACAATGCCCTACACCTCTGAGCTCGGAAGAGACAGAGAAACTACAAAGGTTTTTAGAAACTTTGAAAAACGCTGAAATGGGAAACCAACCTGGAACGCTGTGTAGTGAGGTGATCGCTACTAAATCTGAAGGCGCGAATGACAACATTACAGATGTCGGTGAAACACACCAAGACATTGCTGTGGTTGCCTCCAACAACCCCTCATCGGATGAAGGGGGGGTAAACTCACACACAAACGATGATGAGTCATCGCAAGCAGAACACTCAGAACCTGATTTTCATGATTTTGAACTAGGCATTCCAGTTCTGGGAGGACTCCCAGACAACCTGGTACCGAGTCAAGAAGCTGGGCCAGTATGTTTCACGAAACCAACACAGGCCATAGCTCTTTCCTCAAACAATGACGTCGACCAAGGACCTCAAACCTATGGTGTCTTACCCATAG
>NW_023628235.1:0-2279 GCF_014905685.2 Nematolebias whitei | reverse complement strand
AAGACACACACACACTTTATATGACCTGACATTTGAGTGCTTGATAGGAATTATAAAAAGGTATAAAATATTAAATCCAACATTCCCTCTTTTGAACTCCCATATTCATGGGAGTTCACCCTCTTTATGGATTTATTTATCAATATGGATGTGACGCAAACTTACTGCACCCCCCAGGGGTCCTGGACCAGACCCCTGATCCAACACTTGTGAAAAGTACCACACACATAAACCTTTATAAAAATACCAAAAAGCAGCAACACCCCTCCTAGAGAAAGATAAATAAGTGAAACTATTTTAAACCACCTTTAAAATACCTCGTGGTATTTTAGAATGATTAAATGCCTAATTGAATGGAGTAAAATATTTGAATATTTAAGTTACTGAATATTTAAGTTAATAGTCAAGTTAAGTTTATAGTCAAGTTAAATGTATAGTTAAGTTTCCAATTGAATCCACGACCCTTCTCTGGTTGTTTTTCAGAATGACTGAAAGGTAAGACAAAATACTCATATTAAACAGGAAAAGCCAACACCCTTAATTGAAACATTTCTATCGAGCAGGTCTTCGGTTCTTGAGCTTGCGGTGGGAGCCCTTGTTCGTCCACAAGGGTCCTTTGGTGCTCGGCGGGATTCGGCCCGCGGAGTTATCTTCATGTAAAGTCCTCAGAACCGTATCAGTTTGATTAAACATTCTAAATGACGTGTGTGTATTGGGACAAAACTAAAATCAGTTTGACGCGTCTTCTGTTCTTCACGGTCAGGGCTGGTAATCTTCCGTCCTTACCCGATCCACCCGACCGACTTCAGGCAGAGCGGAGACTCCTTCTCCGATGTTTGCTACTGCCTTTTTCCAACCAGAACAAAGGGGCAAAGAATGAGCTCCCACGAAGGTCCTGTCACCTCCTCCAGGTGTAGTGGGGAGCTGTCTTCAGATCATCCTCCATGTGGACCAGCGATCGATTCCTCTCCTCTGCAGGGATGCCCTGGTGGGGTCGTACAGGTGCCACTCTCCTTCTGGGGACCGATGACATATGATGTTCTGTCCACCACCTGGTGGGGTCTTGTCCTGTCCCTCTTTTCAGCAGGACTCAGTCTGATGTGAGTTTGTCTCCTCGGTCAGAGTTCCTCCCTCCTGATGAGAAAAGCTGGACACGAAAGCTCGCGAATTGTTAAACACCCTGCATGGCCTTTTGATTATTTTATCTGTGGGATCCATGACCTGGGCCTGGAAAAACTGACTGTGGTTACTTCTGTAGTGAATAAAACCTATTTTCTGAATTATTGGGCACCCTGATGGTTATTATTGCTATTGATAGGTGTATTATTAAACTGTAATGTTATCCTAAAACAGAATTAGTAAAACTAAAATAAAATGCTCTTCTTACATGCATCTGTTCACTTGAAGCTGAATTGTGTTACATACTGGACTTCTCCAGGTATACCTGTGTGCTCTCATCCCATCTGTCACCCTTACAAGCCTTCGCCGTCAACCGGTCTACCTACAATTAAAATTAAACATACACAATACAACAATAACAATAATAATCATCCACGCCGGCCCCTCTTCCTGGAGCCTGTGGAAGAAACTTCATTAAATCGCTTGCGCCAACAGCATCAATCAAAATACAATATAAACTTAAAAGTTTAACCAACTGACATACAACACTGTGAGAGAAAAAAAATATTTAATCTTCCATCCAGGTACCTGTCTGTGCTAGAGAAGGGAAGAAATAGCAAGGAAGAAACAGAGAGAAAGGGGAAAAAATAAAAGAGAAAGAGAACGAGGAAAAAATGGTTAAAATCCTTTGTTCATGAAACCTTTTCTTATTCGCCCAATTGAACTATAAGTCAAGTCCAGTCCAGTCAAGTCAGTTGTGTTTAAAATTATCAAACCACCCCATTTCCCTTTAACATTTGCTCAAATCCACCTCAGGCTAGGGGCGTCCCCCTTTCTGGAATCTGTACACATTACAACAAAGAGAAAAAGATACTTCTGTTAAACCGATATACATATATACAAGTGCAATGTGTTATGTAGGTTTCTGATTTATTCATTTCCCAATGTCAATGTGATTACCCTACATGATATGATCTTTTAATCGCCTCAGAAGAAGTTAATTTTGTATAATTTGTAATGATCTATGAACTGCTTCCTGCTCAGAGCTGCCTACACACCTCCCCCCTTTTTGAAACGGCATTGTTTCAAATCTGAAGCATTACCGTCTGCAATCCACTAACACTCAGATTGAGTATTAGTTACAGAACTAAAAATATGGT
>NW_023628234.1:0-2280 GCF_014905685.2 Nematolebias whitei | reverse complement strand
GTCCCGTGTTGGACGGCCTCCCGGCCGCCCCCCTGAACGATGGTCCCTTGATGGACGGCCTCCCGGCCGTCCTCCTGAACAATGACTCCAGGGACGGTCTCTCGACCGTTCAAATCTTTTGTGTTCTTCCTGCTTGTGTCTTGTCTTAGTTCTTTCAGGTCTTTGTGTTCCTCATTGTGTTTCCTCTGGCCCTCCACCCTTGCAGTGCCGCCCTCCACCCACCCAAGTCCTTCGAGAGGGGGGTTTTTTGGGGACGCCTGGAGGCGTCCTTGAGGGGGGGGGTACTGTAAGGATGGCACCTTTTGCTGTTTCTGTTTGTGTCTGTGTTTCCCTAGTGTTTCCTCGTCAGTTTAATTGTTGCCACCTTTGTCTCGTCACACCTGCTGTTTGTAATCACGTCTTGTCTTGTCCTTGTATATAAACCTCCTGTCCTGTGTTGTTCCTTTGTCGGGTCGTATTCGTTTGGGTCTTCATGTTTCCTGCGTCTTGTGAGTTTCTCCCTGAGCTTCCTGAGTCCATGTAAGTTTTGCTGCCACGTCAGCTTATTGTTTTGTTACCTTTTTATTTTTTATCATTAAAGATATTTATTTTTGTATCTGCCGAGTTGAGTCCTGTCTGCATAACTGGGTTCGTTCCTGTCCAGCTGATCCTGACATTACGACCCGACCACATATCAGAACCCAGCGGGCAGGATTCTCTCGGCAGCTCACCTTTTTTCTTTTTTCTTCCCTCCGAGCCTCCCGTGATGAGCAGATCCACAATCCGGTGCGGCGGGTTCTGGACGAGGCCCGTCCGCTCTCAAGGACGTTATGACCAGGAAGTAGAAATCCTGTCCTCTCCACTCCTGGTCCTCGAGGAGGACAGAGCTCGGTACCGGGGAGGCCACTGCACCGCTGTTTCAGAGTCCGCCTCGCCCGGCTACTCGGAATGGACGTCGGGGGAGGACGAAGAGCTCGAAGAGGAGTTTGGTTTTGTTCCGGTCCCTCGACGCACCCGTCGCCGCTGGGGAGGTAAGAAGCGGTCCCGAGGGCAGCCCGCGGCGACCGGGCCGGTTTCGTCGGCTGAGCAGAATTGTAGAGTTGGTTCTGGTGTTTCTGTGGGAGCCGGATCCGCCGCCTCACCTCTCAGGTTTTCGGTGGGGGCGAGGTCCGACGTTCCGTGGGGGCTCCGGTCCATTTCTGCTCGGTTCGGCGGGTCCGGTTGACGTTACAGGGGCGGATTCCGTGGCCTCACCCTCCAGGTTCTTGGTGGGGGCGGAGTCCGGCCTCTCGCCGTCACATCGCGCCGCGGCTGTCCAACCCGGCCAGTCCGTACCTATGGGGCATGCTACAAGTGACCCAGTGGGGGCGTGTTCCGCCGCCCCACCTCTCAAGTTTCCGGTGGGGGCGACACCTGAATCTACACCCTCACTTAAAGACACTTGCCCATCAGTCACATATTCACCCCAGGTTCTTGCATTCATAAACCAGTCTTTATTAGATTCATTTACTAAAGCTACAAATAACCCGGACTGCTCAAGAATTATATTTTCTTTAATGGAGAAATTTTTGCTTTCATGGCCCGGTCTCGTTCAGCTCCCGGAGTACAATAAAATATTATTAGTAACTAGGAAACTCATCACACCCTCACATAGAGACATTTGTCCATCAGTCGAATATTCACCCCATGAATTATCCCAGATAAACCACACTCTGCAAAGCCTTTTTTGTTCCGCTAAAAATAACCCGGACTGTCTAGATTTTGTGCTCACCCTTGCCGAAAAGTTTTTATTATCCCAACCCGGTTTAGTCCAGCGTCCTGAATATCAGCAGCTCCTTACTGAACTCAGAACTGTGAAAGTTGAACATGACTCTGACTCAGCACCAGCATCAGAAAACCCTGCCTCTGTAGAACCACCGTCCACGCTGCACGCAGCCCCCGAAGTTGACCCATCTGCTGAGGTCCTTGCTCCTGCTCCGCTCACTGAGGTCTTCGCTGAGGTTCTCGCCGCTGTTCCGCCTGCTGAGTGCCTAGCCGATGGTGCACCTGCTCCTGTCGCCTCAGAGGACTCAGCACCAGTTTCTGTTTCCCGTCGCCGCCGCAGAAGAGTCAGTTCCTGCCGCCGCCGCAGAAGAGTCAGTTCCTGCCGCCGCCGCAGAGGAGTCAGTTCCTGCCGCTGCCGCAGCAGAAGAGTCAGTACCTGCCGCCGCAGAAGAGTCAGTTCCTGCCGCCGCAGAAGAGTCAGTTCCTGCCACCGCAGAAGAGTCAGTTCCTGCCGCCGCAGAAGAGTCAGTTCCTGCC
>NW_023628233.1:0-2281 GCF_014905685.2 Nematolebias whitei | reverse complement strand
ACTTAAATAAACTGAGGCTGAGATGGGGTAGAGGCAGGGCAGCCAACCTGGGACCTAAAAGTTGCAGGTTCAACTCCCAGCCATTCCCACATGTCGTGGTGTCTCTGAGCAAGACATCTAACTGGGCCTGTCACAATAACAAGTTTTGCTGGGCGATTAATTGTCTCAGAAATTATTGCGATAAATGATATTGTTTGAAATTTGACAATAATTAGTAATTATTGTCAAATTTAAGAAGTTTTTTTTAACAATATATTTATTGTTTTTTTTTTTCATATATGAAACATAGAAGACATACATTCAAACATACATTAAAGAGTTCCCCCACACAATCACCGCCCCCCCACCCACAATTAACACTCAGGGTTTCAAAAAATTAATTAATAAATTAAAAATATATATATATATATAAAATAAATAATTATAATAATAATAATAAGAAGAAGAACAAGAAGAACAAGAAGAACAAGATTTTGATTTTTAACAAAACATTTATTGACAAATATAAAATGTACAGAAAACGATTAAAAAGACAAGATATTCACATCAGGTCAAAACTTAAAATAATTAAATTAGATGCTTATTAATTAACAGATTTTCCTGAGTTGATATGTTGCATAAGATCCCATTAAAACCCCATAGCTGCACAAAAGTTTTCATATTCCCAGTGGCTTTGTGGAAGAAGAACTCTAGCTTCAACCTGGCCTTGACGTTACATTTCCACAGGGCCACGGCATTGAGATGAGGACCAGCTTGGAATCCATCTCTACGAGATAAATAAATAGCCATTTTTGCTTCAGCAATTAAAAAAGACAAAATGTGGCACTTGGGTTTGTTTTCCTTGCTGAAACGCAGTCCATAAATAAATACAGAACTGGTAAAAACGATGCCAAAACAGCTAAAAACACTCATCAATAAACTAAAAAATGTCAACAGTCTTCTACAATCAATAAAAACATGAAAAACACTCTCAGACAGACCACAGAAAGGACACTCATTTAAAACCCCTGGACTAAAAACCGATAAAAACGAGTTTGTTGCAATGGCTCCATGTAAAATCCTCCATTGGAGATAGCCAGTCCGTTTTTTTATCGGAGGTTTGTACAGCGTCCTCCACTGAGGGGTTTGTCCTCTCAGATGGTCTGCCCACACGCTCACTTGTCTGTTCTTTAAAGTTCTTTCATTTAATACTTTGACACAGTTTTTATAGAGTACTTTTGGGCTCGTACTCTGGAGGCACATCTGTGAGTTTTTTTCATACAGCAAAGGACCGCTGTCTTTTGTGAAGCCAGTGGTCAATGTCACATTAGGTACTGGGTCTGTTGGGTCCGGCAAAACCTTTCTTTCGTGGAGTAGCTGCAGGAGACGCCTCCCTCCGGCCGTCATCCTTTCTTTCAAGAGGTCCAGGAAGCGCTGCACAAGTCTAATGGACCTGACTCCTAGCAGAGAAACAACAGCCTGGGTGTTGGAAAAGTCCGGTCCAGCTGCCTCCACCAGATGTTTCACAGTCATTGTCTTGGACCTACACAGCATCTCCGACAATCCTGGTATTGTGCCGCGACACACATCCAGTCTGGACCCACATACTAAAGGCTCTTCTAAAAACCAATGCAGAGAATTATGCGCCTGTGAATGATCTAGTTTAAAAAGTCCACAGGATTTAAAAACACCTTGATAAAACTGAGGCAATCCCTTTAAGTTTAAAAGACTAAAATCAGTTAAAAACAGAGCAGCATCCAGCCCCAGTAAATTGACACGTACTCCCACTCCCTGCGCCACTCTGTCTCATTGGATAGATCACTGTGTGTCTCTTGTAAAAATAAAACGTCAATTTTTTTATACTTTATGGTTTGGTAAACCAGTGCACGTTTCACAGCCTCTCTGGCCCCGTTCAGGTTTAATGATGCTATTTTAAAAGCATTCATGGTGAGTGAGAGGTTTAAAAGCGTGTACAAAAAGACTATAAGAAATATTAAAATGCTGCTGTTCATCATTTGTTCAGAATTGTTTTCTGACTTTGATCATTATTTTCTTTAATCTGAATGTTTCTTGATCTGTAAAACCTGACTCTTTTTTGTGTCTAATGTGATGTCTGGCTGAGAAATAAAACGTTTTCAGGTTAGGAAAATAACTTTCAACTTTAACCCCTCTCAGCCCTTTGGTTTGCTTGAGGAAGGACAGGAAGGATTCTACAGGGTACCGGGGTTCAGTGCAGTCAGCCTGTGAGACTGTCTCTTTGTCTCAAATCCACCAAAAATTCTGTGGCATAGTTTTAGGACAA
>NW_023628232.1:1666-2281 GCF_014905685.2 Nematolebias whitei | reverse complement strand
TGTGTAAAGTTCTCATCCACCGCCGTGTGGATAATCAAAATTGTACAGTTTGCTAAAATTAGCCATGTTGTTATTTTCCATATTCTGCCAATTAATGTAAATGTATGATGTGTTAAACTTTGATTCTGTTAATAAATGACCCACTGTCGTTTGGTGAGTCAAAGATAATTAACGTCTCACGTTACATTTCTAAATTCAATGCACATTATATACGGTCCAGAAAAATGAAAGAATCCGTTTAATTTATGAATATATCTCATGCATATGTTCATCTACATCTGGTGGCCCGTCCGTACGTTGTACTACATCTGGTGGCCCGTATACGTTCATAAATGGACTGTGTATTCGTGTAACATTGATATCATGTTGGCATGAAAGAAAAAGTGCAGATTCTGCTGTGAAAAAGTGCAGAGAATCGGCTGCTGTGAAACGCAGCGAGTTGAGCTGCGATGCTCAGAGAAAGCTCACGGAAATGTCAGCAGCTAGTGGTGTTTTAAAAGCTGAAATTGTGAGTCAACGTGTCTGTTAGAAGCTGAAATTGTATGTCTGTGGTGTGTGACGAGTTTGCTGAGCTGTGGAAACGCTTTATTCTGTTTAAACTGTGTTCCAGACGCT
>NW_023628232.1:0-1566 GCF_014905685.2 Nematolebias whitei | reverse complement strand
ACAGTTTAAAATACGAAAAGTTGACGGACTCGTTCAGGCTAATGCTAAACGCTAGCTGAAATGGCGATCTGTAGTTGGTTGAAAACGGCCTGTGTAACGCTTTGATTGGCTGAGAGACGTGTCAGGTCGTAAAGCCCACCCCCGTTGTTGCTCTGTCATTGGTAGATTCAGTCACGTGACCCGGAAATGAAGCTCGTCTTCTTAGGGAATTTTAATCTGCTTTTTACAGTTGAAAAACGCTTTAAAGTTGATTCTGATCCGCTGCTCAGTTCCTTTGACGCCTAATCGCTGAAATTTTGCCACGTTTGAGTTTGAAATCCGTCACTAAATGGTGTTTTTGGACCATGCTAGCCGATGCTAATTTTAAGCTAACAGCTAACGACCGGATGAGTGACGTGTCGTGTCACTTCCTCTGAAGTCACATTGTAAAGCTTGGTTGCACCGAAGTTTTCTGTGCTTAAAATCACTAAATGAAGCTGCCACAAGTCCACAACAAACTCATGTTCATGCAAAGAAGTCGTGCTTGTTGAAACAACGCCACGTTTTAGCTTTAAATCCGTTCAGAAATGTTGATTTAACCGAGTTTAGCCGAAGCTAATTTTAAGCTAAGCGGCTAACACAGGATGTCAACAGAACGTCCACAGGAAGTTGTCATACGCTCCTGCTGGTAGAAAGCTAACACCGCCACCTGCTGGGAAAGAGGAGTATAACGGTTTTCTGAAGAAAGACTGAAACTCCTCATAACTTTTTTTTTTCTTTTTCTGTTCACCACCTGGTTCTATGAGTAACTGTTAAATAGCGAATTTCTGGAAATGAACGGTTTAAAAAACGTTTTTAAACTGATGTTGCTGTGAGACTGTTTAGAAAAATTTCAGGTTTATAAAAATTCAGTGCTTTAGAGTAAAAAACACTGAGAGGCTTGGTAATCTAGTATCTGTTAAAAAAATAAGCACATTAATAGTAACACTGCAGAGAAGCATTTACTTAAGAATATTCATGAATTGGGGTAAAACCTACGAATAGGTACCCACATTTGAATAAGTTGACTTATAACAGTACTTTTGTGTAAACCCAGAGCTGAAATAGTGTGGAACTCAATGACACTTGGATACATATATTTACCTGTAAAATATCTGAAGCTGGCAATTGTTTTAACCAGAAAAAGTGCTACACAGTGAATGAACATGACAGGTGTGGTAGAAAAAGATTTTGATCCTTATGAGATGAAGGGCTGTTTAGAGGATGCGTTGAAGCTGCTGACAGAATCCTTACATCCATATGATATACAGGTGAACAGCATGAACCCAAAAGAGTTAGTGGACAATCTGATGGAGGTTGCAAGAAGTGTGACCTCTACAGAAATTACAAAGTCAAGTTATGATCAGCTGGCTAAAATTACAATTTTGCTGAAAGAATCATTCTATGCAGTTGTTGAGAAAGCTGATGACCTTGCAATAAGGTTAGACAGTGAAAAAGAGGTGGTTCAGGAAATTGAAGAACACTACCTTCAATTTAAAAGCGAACACGAGGTCCTCACAAGAAAACATTATGAAGAGTTGTTTCAAT
>NW_023628231.1:0-2281 GCF_014905685.2 Nematolebias whitei | reverse complement strand
ATATATATATATATATATAGACGGTGCGACAGGCACCGAAAACCTTGCGGCCGCAGCTCTGGTAAGCCGCCTCGACAATAGAGGCACGAAACATGGTCCACTTAGACTCAATGTCCCCCACCTCCCTCGGAACATGTTCAAAGTTCTCCCGGAGGTGGGAGTTGAAACTCCGTCTCACAGGAGACTCTGCCAGACGTTCCCAGCAAACCCTCACTATACGTTTGGGTCTGCCAGGTCTGACAGGCATCCTCCCCCACCATCGGAGCCAACTCACCACCAGGTAGTGATCAGTTGACAGCTCCGCCCCTCTCTCCACCCGAGTGTCCAAGACTTGTGGCCGCAGATCAGATGAGACGATGACAAAGTCGATCATTGAACTGCGGCCTAGGGTGTCCTGGTGCCAAGAGCACATATGGACACCCTTATGCTTGAACAAGGTGTTCGTTATTGACAATCCATAACGAGCACAGAAGTCTAACAACAGAACACCACTCTGGTTCAGATCAGGGGGGCCGTTCCTCCCAACGACACCGCTCCAGGTGTCACTGTCATTGCCCACATGAGCATTGAAGTCCCCCAGCAGAACAAGGGAGTCCCCAGAAGGTGCACTTTCCAGTACCCCCTCCAAGGACTCCAGAAAGGGTGGATAATCTGAACTGCCGTTTGGTGCATAAGCACAAACGACAGTCAGAACCCGTCCCCTCAAACGTAGGCGGAGGGAGGCCACCCTCTCATTCACTGGGGTGAACCCCAATACACAGGCACCAAGTTGGGGGGCAATAAGTACGCCCACGCCTGCTCGGCGCCTCTCACCAGGGGCAACTCCAGAGTGGAAGAGTGTCCAGCCCCTCTCAAGGAAACTGGTTCCAGAGCCCGAGCCATGCGTAGAGGTGAGTCCGACTATTTCTAGCCGGAGCCTCTCAGCCTCACACACCAGCTCAGGCTCCTTCCCTACCAGTGAGGTGACATTCCACGTCCCAATAGCCAGCTTCTGTAGCCAAGGATCAGACCGCCAGGGTCCCCGCCCTCGGCCACCACCCATCCCACATTGCACCCGACCTCTTTGGCCACTCCCACAGGTGGTGAGCCCATGGGAAGGGGGACCCAGGTGTCCTCTTCGGGTTGTGCCAGGCCGAGCTCCATTGGTAAAATGGCCATGTGAAATAAACAGGTAGGCCTATGCATCAACTTGCCTTTGTAACTGCATGACAAGATGGGAAAAAACACAGTAGGAAGAAAAATTAAGGAGAGGAAGAGATTGGTGACATGCAATGCATGTCACCAATCTTGCATGCAATGCAACAGAAAGGATAAATTGGCACAAGTAAAGCCAGTGATTCATGGGCAATGAAGTAAAAAAGTTGTAAAAAGAATGAGAAAAAAAATATATAGGAAAAGGGCAACTTTGCTGTTAACTACGGCAGCCTGTAAAGCCATGACCAAAGACGTTGGCGTGTAGTAAAAATGAAGAGCTTACCAAATTGAAAAGAAAGCGCAGAAAACGAAAAAAAAAAAACCTTGAGGAAGGCACTCTGTGTGCTGCAGCAAAAATAACCCGAGACCAGAGGGGGTGTATAGTGCAAGAGTGGGAAAGAAAATAAAGTAGACAGGTGATCTCCAGACCTTCAGGAAGTTCCTTCACAATGTGACTAAAGGTAGTCATGCATAATTTAAAAACAAGTTGTTTCTAGAGGAAATGTTAGAAGTTTGAAAGAGTTTTAATTTCTGCATTTATGTACCTTCCATCTCATTAAGTGGGATGTGGATATTTGTTGCAGCAAGAGCCAACATGTAGATTAAGAGCACAGGTCAAGAAATAAAAAGGTCAGACAGACAAAGAAAGGTAAAGGACCATATTTATAGATGGAAACTTAAATTAGTTGTCTCACATTAAGAGTGAGGTCAAAACACATGCAGAAAATTTGATATAGACATTAAATGTGCAGGTACCTATAACAGACTCAGTGACAATGTATCTTTGTGTAATCTTTCAACTGGACATTTAAGACTAAGGTCACTAATGGATTATCACTGGAGCACAGAGGACCAAATTATCACACTATAACAAAGACAGTAAAACTTTACACTCTACATGACCCATGCACTGTGGTCTCAGACGTATCTTAAATGACCTCTTCTCAGCTATGCACTCTGCGGTGTTAGGCTGAAGTCAAAAGTGACTTTGCTCTGGAGGAAACATGAACGCTTATGCGGTGAAATAGACATAACTCTTTGTTTTTAATTGATGGAAAATGGCTTCACTCAATTTTAAGACCAATAA
>NW_023628230.1:0-2281 GCF_014905685.2 Nematolebias whitei | reverse complement strand
GCGGCTTATAGTCTGGAAATTACGGTAATTAAATTACAAAATGATTAAGATTTCACCATTCACATTGTAGGAATAAAACTGTTCCACTCCAACTTTTTGCTTTTTGTTTGGAAAAACAAAAGTCTTTGTTGAGTGTGATGCATGTTAACAGGCCTGATAAATAAATAGTTGATCAAATGACTTTCCAACATTTTTCAGTCATGTCATCTGGATAGTTTCTATTTTTGCTGAAACGTTTCACCTTCCATCCAGAAGGCTTCATCAGTCAAGGAAACACAACACAAAACTGATTCTTCCCCCAAACAGCTTACTCCAAAGTGGAACAAACCAGTTATGTTGGTGCTAAGATGGTGTCCTTGGCACGCCCCCTCTTCTTGTGCTGGCCCTCTTTCTCGTCGACAATCATGTCAAACTGGTTCAAAACCAAAAAAGTTCATGCTCAATAATCCAGCTGTTAATGAGCTGTTTGGGGGAAGAATCAGTTTTGTGTTGTGTGTTTCCTTGGCTGATGAAGCCTTCTGGATGGAAGGTGAAACGTTTCAGCGATCAATGACTTTCTTCTGCAATTTTCAAGATTCCGTCATTTCTCAACTTAAACATAATTCTTGCCTTAAATCTGAAAGATGACAGATGGTTTGCATTCCTTCCAGGAATGGTAGGTTTTTATTTACAACTAATTTAGTCATGAACTCCAGGTTTTGCATTTATTTACCACCTCGCAGCATCAACTAGAGCTCAGTCTGTAAAGTGTATTTCTGCATGCTCGCCTGTTTGAACTTGGAGTACAGTGTGCATCTCTGTCAGCTTTACAGTCAGCTGCTGACAACAAAGACTCCACTCTTGGCTCCAACCACACAAGTGTCTGAAATGTTTCAGCTCGTTGCCCTAGTTTCTCAGCTCCGAGCATCTGGAATTCATTTAGAGGCAGTTCAGCTACATGACAGCACGGTAGCTTTTAGACTCGACTGAACAGGAGGGGAAAAAAGAGGCCCGGGGTGATATTTACATTGTGGGAGTCACAAAAGCTGGTTGTGTCTGTGTGTAACCCACAGGGAAGAGACAGCTGAACTCAGCACTAAAATATGTATAAATGTTTTAATTGGATGAAAATGCTTACCTCTACTGCACAGAACTCTTTGTACGTCTTGCAGTTTAGTGTGTGGTTTTAGCACGCTGAAAGATGTGCCTCGATTACAATTTGTAAACCATTTTGTATTTAACTTGATCCTCCCTGCAGCACTAATTTAAAGGGAAAACTTTGTTTAATTTTTGAGGAAGGCAAAATAGTTTATGCAAATTGTTCTGCAGTTCTAAAAACACAGAAATAATAGAATCATGTTGAATCAAGGTTTTTTTGATTTTTTTGATTGCAACACCTCAAATGTGTCCTGTATCATGTTCTGTAGTTTAACCTGCAGACACTTAAAACCACAAGTTTTACAGATTTTCTTTCTTTTTGCTTTCAACGGCTGCATTTGTCCCAGTTTTTCTCTGATTTATCTCTGCCGCTTTCTGCAAGACATGTCTCATATTGTGCGGGGCTTTTGTTGTCCTCAGAGACCCCCGCAGTTTGCACTGCCAAGCAGTTTTGATCTGTAGGTGTCATTTCATGGGGAATGTAGGAGGTCACGCTGAGTCAAGTGCTGATATTATCACATGGATGGGCTGCACATGAACAGAGACGTCTTTTTTATGTCTGAAGAGTCCAAATTCCAGCGTCAAAATTCCTGAATAAATCATAAAAATCATAATTGTTCACTTTTACAAAAAAATAAAACAATGAAAAATATGTTTTAAGTTATTCTGAGTTCATTTTGAAGTTTATAGCTTAAGGACAGAGTTAATTAATAAACATTTCTTTGTGAGTTGGCTCTGATAATTGTTGCAGAAAAATAAAATATGCTCTCTGAGCTGTTTTCTAGTCATATTCACAAAGAACAAGTCGAGCACTGTTGTTTAATAGTCACTATGGGGTTATTTCATGAAGTGACTTTGATGCCACATTTTTAAAAGAATTTTTCAACAAAGGCTGAACGTCTATGACCGTCCCCCACCCTGAGTAATGAGGACTTTGCTTCGATCAGTCGAGGTGAAGGAAAAGTGGAGTCGACTGAAATGAGTATGGTGGCCAGGCTCAGACGTAGAGAGAGCAGCTTTGTCATCCACAGTCGCTGCTTCTCTGCATCCAAAGGAGTCCGTTGAAATGGCTCAGACATCAAATTAGGATGCCTCCTGGACGCCTTCCTTCAGAGGACACTTCCCGCTCCTAACTCCTATCACT
>NW_023628229.1:0-2281 GCF_014905685.2 Nematolebias whitei | reverse complement strand
TAACAAATAGGATGGCTAAAAGGAAAAGGTAACAAAACAAAAAACAGTTAGATTCCAAGACAAATGTAGAAAACTAACAACAGGAATATTTATTCATGAACATTTATGAATATCAATACATATTTAATAAACAGTCTTATTTTATGTGTTTACTTGAAGGTGACTTTTTTTCCTAGGTTTCTTTATGTACATCTAAGTAATAAAAAAAAAGAACTATTACACATTATTAAAAGAAAAGTGGCTCAATGAACAAACTGAACTAAGCAGCAGTAGTTTAATAGTTGACAAAAGAAAACTATAAAATTGCAGTAGTAGACTGTAACTTATACATTTAAGTTCTCTACTCGCATTTAGTAAAATATATATTTTTAATCAATAGTCATAATGTAAATTTATACATTTGTTCGCTGTGGTGACCCTTGAAGAAGGGATTTATTCATAGACGTTTGCTTTGCAACACATTAACAAACTGAAAAGTATTTTAACATGCTGTGTGGACACTTTACAAGAACAATAAACTTGCTCAGGCACAAAACAATGGACAACAGCAACAACAATAAACAGTTATAAAAAAGCATACTACAGTTTTTTTTTTAATATTATTATTTATATATTATTTATTATTTCATTGTAGATTGTGTGCAGCTGTAGAACAGTCTATGATTCAGCTGTGCTTTTTTATCACAATGTAAGTTTTGCACTTTTATAAATGTGCAAACATTTTTTTTTTATACTTTAAAACTTTAAAGTTGTTATGACTAAAATGTCTGTTGCATAAAAATGCTGCAGACTGATATGAAACTTTTTATGTTTCACACTGCACATTTTCCCTTTAGTCAAGAATTTGCAAATATTATGTGTTGATCACATTCATGTTAAAGACAAGACTTAAGGAACATTTTCTGATTCTGAATTTTTTTAATTCTAAATTATACACTATTAATTGCCATTATTGACTAAACAACAAATTAAAATACTATGTTTATATCTAAATATTTTACCTTGATGTGCTTTATGTCAGTCTTATTTTCTCGAATTGTCAGTTTAACATAAAACATAAATTATGTTACATTGCCATAGAGGTGTGTTTTTTTTTTATTGTCTGTATTTGTTTTGTGCCTGAGCAAGTTTATTGTTCTTGTAAAGTGTCCACACAGCATGTTAAAATACTTTTCAGTTTGTTAATGTGTTGCAAAGCAAACGTCTATGAATAAATCCCTTCTTCAAGGGTCACCGCAGCGAGCAAACTCACATGAAAGATTTGGCCATTTGTTTTAAACCAGATGCCCTTTCTGACACAACCTGGGCTCGAACCGGCAACCTCGGGATTACAAGACCACAACACTGGCCACCAAGTT
The DNA here is from genome assembly GCF_014905685.2 of Nematolebias whitei. Lineage (NCBI taxonomy): Eukaryota > Metazoa > Chordata > Actinopteri > Cyprinodontiformes > Rivulidae > Nematolebias > Nematolebias whitei. The sequence continues at coordinate 923 of NW_023628229.1, read as the reverse complement.
AAATACAAGTTTATAAAATAAAAACACAGGCTGGACATAAAGCAAAGTTCTTGACCTTTGCGTCTCAGCGTGGAGCCGTCTGACAGAAAGGGACAGATCAGCCATGAGAGTGTCCAGAGAAAGTAGCATGTGTACTTCCTCCTGCTGCCTTGTCCTGTCAACAACCTGCTGAGACGGCACTTACCCCCACAGACTGAGGGACTGAGGGACACAAAGTGCAAATCAGTTCCCTGTTCTAGCTGGCACAGGTCCGTATATCCATCCATCAAACCAATCTGCAAGCAATCTCCCACTATTTATTCATAAAATCTTTTCACTCAACTTCCATTGCTGCCGTTTTGTTTCACAAGGTTGTTCTGCCCCCCCACCTCTCTCTCGCTCTCACTCGACCCCCCGCACACACACACAGCCACACACACACAAGAGAAAAATATGCAACTTTCAAGCTCCAGTATAGGATTGCATTTCAGTGGCAGCTGCTGAAATTACTGAATGTGCCAGGGAAAGGATGAAGACTGATGAGATGAGATGAAATTGAGAAATAAGTGGCAAAAAAAAAAAAGTCCATGTCCTTTCTGCCATAAAAGTACTATCATATAAAAATACAAATTTTTAAGTTTTAAACTTAAAACTCAGTCATATTCAAATATCTTGTTTGTTTGGGCACATGAACAAATGCAGGGCTCTAAATTAATAATTTTCATAAAGCAGAAATTAGGATATAAAATGGAATTTATCTATCTATGTATCTATATCTATGTGCACTGTCTATCCTATCTATCTATCTATCTATCTATCTATCTATCTATCTATCTATCTATCTATCTATCTATCTATCTATCTATCTATCTATCTATCTATCTATCTATCTATCTATCTATCTATCTATCTATCTATCTATCTATCTATCTATCTATCTATAT
>NW_023628228.1:0-2282 GCF_014905685.2 Nematolebias whitei | reverse complement strand
TTAAACTTAATGCAGACAAGTTTAAGCTTAGGAGAGAGTCTGTACCTCCTTAGAAAACATCTTAAGTTTTTGTCATGATTCTCATCAGCCTCCTCCTTTGTGTCTCCCTCACCCGTAATCAATATATCATCTGCAATGACATGCACCCCTGTTAAGCCCTCTAGTGCTTGCATAAGCTTCCTTTGGAAAACTTCCGGAGCTGGGCTTATACCCATCGGCATCCTAAGCCAACGGTATCGCCCGAATGGGGTTGAAAACGTGGTGAGGTGACTGGACCTCTCATCCAATTTAACATGCCAGAATCCATGTTTCACATCACACACAGTGAATACCTTGGATTTTGAAAGTTCCGGTAGGACATCATCTATGGTGGGGAGAGGAAAATGGCTTCTTTTTAGTGCTTTATTTAATGGTTTGGGGTCTATACAGATCCTAGGCTTCCCATTTGGTTTTGTCACTGACACCATGCTGCTTATCCAGTCAGTGCTGCGCTCCACAGGTGCTATGATTTCTTTGCTTTCCAGATCCTTAAGTTCCTCTCTGATTGGAGTCATCATAGCCACAGGCACTCTGCGTTTGGGCAGTTTTACTGGTGGTACACTTTTATCTATTTCAATGCTGTACTCGCCTTCTAGGCAGCCTACCCCTGTGAAAACATCTCCAAATTCAGTCTTTATTTTGTCCATGTTTACCAGCTTCTCACTGTTTTCTGGCATTTTCTCTGAACATTTTGTTTTCACTATACTGTCAATTGCTAGGATATTCTCGTACTGTATTTTTATCAGTTTCATGGCTTCGCTAGCCTTTCTGCCCAGCAATGGGATCCTGTCCTCCTGATCCACCACCTGAAACTCCAGTCTGTACAGTTTATTATTTCTTGGATTTCGAAGTTTCACTTTACATTTCCCAAGTGGTCGTATTTTACTTTTGTTGTACATGACAAGTACTTTCTCTGTGTTATCCAATTGTGTGTTTGAGTTTAACAGTTGTATTGGAATAACATTGCATGTAGCACCACAGTCTATCTGAAAGTTGACAAGTTTTTTCCTCATTAACATACCTGCAAAGAGATGTTGACTTTTGCAATGTGTTTTCTTCACTTGATTTATTGTCTCTTGGCTTTCTCTGACATCTGTTATTGTCAAAATGTCCTCACATGACTCACTTGACTCTGAAATTGTGTGTACAGGTCTGCGTGCCTTGTTTCCCCCCTTCTTGGATTTGCATTTTGCAGCAAAGTGGTTCTCCTTTCCACATTTCTTGCACTTCTTCCCATATGCTGGACATTTGTGTTTATTTTTCTCATGTGTGTTGCCACAAAATTTACAGTTAATCTCATCCTGTTTGTCTCTCCTCATACTCTTTTTCATTGTATGTATTTCCTCCACCACTTTTCCTTGTATGGTTTTGCTGTTCTCTTTTGACAGTTCAGTAGCTCTGCACATTTGCATACATTTGTCTAAAGTTAAGTTTTCTTCTCTTAACAGTCTTTCCCTCATTGCAGAGCTGTTTGTCCCACAAACAATTCGGTCCCTTATTAGCGAATCCTTAATGTCGCCGAAATTGCAGGTGTTGGACAATACTCTTAAATCCGTAACATATCTGTCAATATTTTCCTCTTGTCCTTGGTCTCTGACAAAAAACTTGTAACGCGCGACAGTCTCATTCAGCTTCGGATTGCAATGATTATCAAACAGCGTCATCATTGAACTCACTGTTCTCCTCGCAGATGCAGCAACGCTCATCAGCGTTGTCAAAAGCTCTCGCCCCCTCTCTCCGAGAAGGTAGGTGAACAACTTCACTTTAGTTGTTTCCTCCGCATCCGGAATAGTGAGGTCTGTATACAGCGTAAACTCCTCCTTCCAACTTTTCCAGGTCTGCGCCAAGTTGGCTGAATCCAAACAAAGTGTCGGCGGTGGCTTGAGACCCTCCATCGCGCTCTTGTCTGCTCTGCCTTCGTCTTCTTTTTTAACGGCCAGCCTCCGTCTCCCGGGCTAGGCTAACGACAACGAAGCTAGCGTCACTTCCAACTCTTCGTGGCTCGGCTCAAACTTCCTTCGGCTTTTTCACGACCGCTGCCTCCAGTCTCTTCGGAGGCGTGGGTTCGAATCCCACCGCTGCCACCATGTTTCATTCCGTTCTGCCCTCCGTGGACTATACAGAATGGACGGTTAAAGCAGTATGTTTGCTTACTCTTACTTTATTGTAGACATACAGAGCTACACATAACAGATGCTAACTTCCTAGCCCGGTTTCAGTTGTGCCACACACAAACCTGTCCC
>NW_023628227.1:0-2282 GCF_014905685.2 Nematolebias whitei | reverse complement strand
ACCAGAGGAAACAATCATCCAAAAAATGTGATTTACATCCAGAAAAACAGGAATTAAAGTTTCCAAAAGCAAAATCTCAGAATGAAAGTAACAGAGCTGCTCCAACATGCAGCCACCTGGAGCGGCGCAATTCTAGATTCTGTTCCTGGTTTGTGTCTCAGTATGACGACACCTTGTTTCATTGTCTCATTCGTTCTTTATGATTAATACGTTCATAACTGCATCGAACAGCAGCATTTTCAAGTCTTTCCAGAAGAACGGATCAAAGTTTGTGGTAACACCATCTGATCCAGGAGCTTCGTCTGATGCTACTTTTTTAATCACACACTCAAACTCTTCTATTTGAAAATATTCTTCACAAATGGACCTAAATGTCTCATCGATGTGATGGAGAACATTTTTAATTTTGATCAAACAAGATTCTGAGTCTTGTTTTGAACATGAGGATGTGAACAGACGACTGTAAAAGTCCTGAACTTCTCTGGATGTTTGTTTGTTTCTGTAACTTCCACGTCGTTAATTATGAGGCTGTTCATTGTATTTTTCATCTGTCTTTGTTTTTACAAACTAAAAAAACATGAAGTATTTTCTCAGCCTCTTCAGCCGCCTGGCTCTTGACCGTATGTACCGTGTGCTCCACAAGCTTTATTTTCATAATCTTCATCCACTTTACATTGTAAATTATTCATATTCATGTTGTCTTCCTCACTCCAGTCAGATTTATGATAATCTCAGATTAGCTCCTTGGTTCGTTTAGTTTCTTCCATTTGTCTCTTTTTGTCATTTTTTACTGAAGGAAATAGAAAATTTTCTAACAGTAAATTTGAAGAATTCCCATTTTTGTCTCGCTGTCACTAAACGTGCATCATTTTTTACATCTTGAATTATTTTACTAACACTTTTACAATATTCGTCCTTCTTTAGTAAGTTAGAATTAAATTTCCAGTAACCTTTGAAGTTATTTTTAGTTTCATTTGTGGATATTCGCAGGTTTATGGTGCAGCGATCACTTAAAGGGCTACAGGAGATCTGGGCTTCTGTGACGTGTCCAAGTCTAGAATCTGTAGCTAATCAATAATCAATTCTTGATCTTGATTGTCCGTCAGGTTTAAACCAAGTATACTGTCTAATGTTAAGAGTTTATGTTTCTCCAAACATCAACAAGTTTATTGGTGTTCATAAAGTCACCCATGATTGGGTTTAATGTCCCCTGAGAGTATTTTGAAGGCGTCTGTCCATCATTCATCTGGAGTTCAATTAAAATCACACCCAACAACAACAACATGGTCGCTGCCATAATTCAGCTGCATTTTATTCATAACTGTTGTGACTTGATGTGATAACTGTCTATTTTTGTGATCCTTGTTGTTTCCATAAACATTAACGATGATGAACAAATTGCTGTCCATGTCCAGAACAGCTGCTGTCCAGTGTCCAGCATCATCTGTGTCCTGAACAAGAACCTTTCCTGGACGTCTACAGAAACAAACTGGTGCAGAACGATTTGTGCCACGACTCTAAATGATCTTATCAGCCCGTTGTTGAGGCCAAAACTTCACGTGTGTTCACTCTGAGTGCGTCTCTTGAAGAAAAAACACTTAGACCTTTGACCTTTGCTAAATAAAAAAAACAGCTGACGCTGAATAGAGTCTTTGAGCCGTCTTGCATTAAAAGATGAAAATAGAATCTGAGTCTTTAAATTGAAAACTGAACACATTAAGAACAATAAGAATAGAAAACAAAATAAAAACACTTAGGTTATAGGAGGTAGAGTTAAAAACCAGTAGTCCCTTGAAAAAACAATGTCCAGTGTAAGAAAAGTCCTTGAAGTCTCATGTAAACATGTAAACAGTGCTGGACCTTCAGCTAAAAGTTCTCTTCCCTTGGATGTAGGTGAAGGCTCCTCTGAGTCCTGCAGCCTCAGCCTCAGTTCTTGCTGCTCAGTTCTTGCTGCTCAGTTCTTGCTGCTCAGTTCTTGCTGCTCAGTTCTCGGCCACAGCGTTTGTCTTCACTTCCAGTCCTCCTGGCTCAGGTCCTCTGCAAACTGGACACCTTCTTCTCTGCACATCTGTGAGGACTTGGTTTGCTTCCACACCTCGTCTCTGACACTTCTCTTGGAGAAGAGGATTAGAACTTGTCTGTGTCCACCCTCCGTTCATCTTCCCACTCTGTGAACGATGTCAACAGCATCCTCCATCTTTCAGACACATCAGGGAGAATTCTGCTCAGCAACTCCACGACTTCAGCTCTGATGGTTTCATCAACTTTCTCCTTTTGACCTT
>NW_023628226.1:0-2282 GCF_014905685.2 Nematolebias whitei | reverse complement strand
AGATTGTAGTGTAAAGCGCTTTGAGTATCTTGATCAGATAGAAAGGCGCTATATAAGTACAGTCCATTTCTGTCAGGTGCTGGTCCAGTCTCAGTCCAGGCTGACAGCAGGATAAGCTGCTATGGAACACCGTCGCCATTGGAGGATTTATCGACACAATTTAATTGTTCAGATTATTAAGGATTTTAGGAACAAAGTAATGCCATCATAATTTAAAACGATGGGATGCAGTTAAAAGTAAAGAGACAGGTTTGTTCTAAAAAAAGATCTCAGGAGTCACAGCCAGTTGATCACATGAATAATGATAGCTAGCTCCCCTGCACTTAGAAATTAATTTAAAAAACTGGAAAAAAACAAAAAACTTTCAGTTGTTGGAATGATGGTGGCCACATGAAAACTTTTTGTCTATCGCCACCTGTAACATGCCCAATATGTTTCACAACATATTTTAAAGAAATGTGTCTTGGCATTTGAGTGTGACAGTGTTTCACAACACAGCTGCTTAAACTTAATGGTTTATTTTGACTCTAACCTACTAATACAAAAGGTCAGAGACACATTATTAGACATTCTGTGTAAGTTAAATATTTAGCAGCCAGGCACTTGTTTTATTCTGACATGAAAAAGTGAGTGAACTGAACATTACAGCTGTTATCCTTCCTCAACATGCATGTTGTAAACAATTGTTTTTGTCATTAAACACAGATGAAGGACGTGAAAAACGCCCCAAAATCCCCAACAAGAATCGTGCTAAATATTTGTGAAAAAAACTGCAAATATAAATAGGAAAACTTTAAGAGACCTTCAAAAAGCTCGTTTAGTGTTCTCTTCTTTAATTACAAAAAAGTCTGACTTTCATAGTCTGGCACAAAATGCTTTATTTTGATCACAAAATCTCAAAAAGCACGTTGGTAGAAATAACCAAAACTACTTACGATTTCGTCTAGCTCCAGCCCAAACTCGAAGCACAACTCGTCAAACTCCTCATCAGCTGTAAAAGCAGAAGATGGAGACAGACATTTGTAAACTGGTCCGTTTCAGCATCATCCTCTGAACCAGTCCCATCTTCAGCCAGCGGAAATGATGCAACCACACTGACCACTGTCAGAGGACTCATTTTCCTACCCACACGCCTAAAGTTAATCACTTAGGGTAAAATATCCATATAGTGTAAACTGCATTAAAGTAAATTACTTTTCCATTCAAAATAAATAAAATAAACCCCAAAAGCGATTAAACTTGGTTCGTGACTGTGTCTCGCTGTCACGGAGCAAGTTTAGCCACTATTTTTACTTTATTTTAAATCTAAAAATGCGTGAAAAGGGACAAACGGTATATCCGAAACTTGAAAAATGTATTTGACATAATTTACTGTAAGTTCTGCCGAGAGCTCTGAAGAGAAGATCTCTTTTTACTCCGACGGTCGGCATGTTGACTGCTAATAAACCTAGCTTACAGGAAAAGGACCCCACCAGAAGTTTCTAGCTGTCTAGAGAGGTGCCTGATTAAAAATAATCAGTCATAGTGCCTTTTGCCAGGCTGTTGTTATATGATCAAAATAAACTCCTCTTTCTATTTACTTCTTTAGATCATGATAATAGATTTAATCAAAGTCAAATTGATATTCTGACTGGTTAGAATGTTTAAAAAGATGTAAAATAACATTCCTACTATTCAATACAATTCAGTTTATTTCTATATCGCCAAGTCACAACAGAAGTCATCTCAGGACACTGAACAGAAACACTCATTTAACACTATATATCTGAGGAGCGGACTGCTTTGAGTTTAACTCCATCACAGAACTCTCATATTGAGCAAGCATGAAGGCGACAGTGGAAAGGAAAAACTCCCTCATGAGGAAAAACCTTTAGCAGAACCAGGCTCAGGACAAGCGGCCACCTGCTTCGACTGGCTGGGTTTGAGAGGAACAGATACACAATGACAGGTCAAGAACACCATGTTAAGATAGAAATAGTATTAAATGAAAACTTTTCAATTTTAACAAATCATTTAAGGAAATTAGGTCAATTTGTCCTCAAGTAGTCTAAGCATATGGACTTGACAGGGAGCCAATGGAGAGAATGTAAAAAAAAATTGTAATGAAGAATATACTAATATAAGCTACAGGTAGGCAGCACGGTGGCACAACTGGTAGTGCTGCTGCCTCCCAGTGAGCAGGTCCTTGGTTCAAACTCCGGTCCAGGGGCCTTTCTGGGTGGAGTTTGCATGTTCTCTCCGTGCATGCGTGGGTTTTCTCCGGGTGCTCCGGTTTCCTCCCA
>NW_023628225.1:0-2283 GCF_014905685.2 Nematolebias whitei | reverse complement strand
TCTTTTACCTTCTTTTATTCTCGCTGTGTTTTTTAATTTGCACTGATTTATTGTGTCCTGTTTTTAATCTTGTTTTGTCTTGTGAAGCACCTTGGTCAATGCAAGGCGTTGTTGGAAGGTGCTATAGAAATAAAGTTTATTATTATTATTATTATTATTATTAATTTGTCTTGAGTCACTTAATTTGTCGCTTGTCCTGAGCCTGGTTCTGCTGGAAGCTTCTTCCTTTTTAAAAGAGAGTTTTTCTTTACACTGTTGCTACTGTGCTTGCTCAGGATGGGAGACTGCAACAAAGCCAAGATTCAACTTGTCTGCTGCTTCCTTAGATAGAGAACTTTACTAATTGGCTTTTATGTATGAAAATGTTCTTGTGAAGTGTCCTGAGACAACTTTGTTGTGATTTGGCGCTATATAAATAAACTGAATTGAATTGAATCTGGGCGTTCTGGTTCTGAAATAGCCTAATTTTGGGATTCCATTCCACTGATCCATGCTCTGAGTCTCCCTCAAGATCGAACCCACCAAAAGTCGAGTCCCAGAAGCTGCAGATGGCCTGTGATTCTCATAAATCGCCTCCACCTTATGGTTTAGCTTGTAAACCAGTTGATTTAGTTCCTACAGCACTGACCAAACTTTCACATTCACTCGGAAGCTTTGTCATGGCCGAAACTGCTGCCGATGTCTTCTTCAAAAGTCGATAAAACAGAGCCCCGCCGATGCCAAAAAGCAGAGTACCTGCTATCATAATTCCAAATATATAAACGTCTTCATCATCCTCTTGAGACAGGACTGAGAGGCACATCAGCTGCCACACTCCCCACGGATCCATGACATACCCCACAGCGTGCGTCTCAGCTGGACACGCAGGTTCTCCAGGACGTTGTCACTTTGATGAAAAAATCTTATCAATAGAGTTGAACGCCTGTTAGCATCTCTTTTTTGTTGGTTGAAGATCCCACATTACCAGCCACAACAGAAGGGAAACACAAATTATACATCTTTTTCTCTATAAGCCTCTCTTGTTGCGACCCAGTTCTCTTCCCATTCACCCTCATTTAAATTCATATTTTGTATTTATGATAAATTGTTTAAATTCATTAAACTAATTTGTTGACAAAAAAGTGATGATAAACCAATTATTATTTACACACTCAGCCCTGATCTTAGGTCTGTCAGAAACAATGGTGAAGCGGGAACAAGCAGAGAGCAGCAAAGTTTATTACCTGAGGCAGCTGTGGCTGAGTGGTTACAGCAGCCATCCTCCAGTGGGAAAGTTGAGGGTTCAATTCCACTAGCAGTCACATACTAAAATGTCCCTGGGCAAAACAATGAACCCCTCATTGCCTCTGATGTGTCCCATCGGTGTATGAATGTGATCTAAAGCACTGATTAGACTTGTAGAGATTTAATGGAGTGTTGTATGAAGGAGTAAATGAGAGCACAGATTGTGTTGTAAAGCACTTTGAGTATCTTGTAGAGCTGGGCGATATGGACCAAAATTAATATCTCGATATTTTTACAAAAATCGCGATATGTGATATATATCTCAATATTATTTCTTTTCATAAAGTAATAACAAAAATATATTTGAGTCAAAGTTTTGTCCCAATTGTCACATGGTCCTTAGCGGCTAACAAGACGGCTAAAGCATTAGCCGTCTTGTTAGCCGCTAAGGACCATATCTTTAGCGATATGATAAACTAAGATATGCCTGCTAGATGCCATCCCACCCAGACTGTTTAAAGAGGTCCAACATTTTTCAGTCAGGTCATCTGGACAGTTTCCTTTTATTGTGCTGAAACGTTTCGCCTTCGATCCGGAAGGCCTCATCAGTCAAGGAAACACAACAAAACTGATTCTTCCACCAACAGCTTACTCCAAAGTGGAACAAACCACTTGGATTTGTGTTTCCTTGACTGATGAAGCCTTCCTGATCGAATGCGAAACTTTTCAGCACAAAAAAAGAAACTGTCCAGATGACCTGACTGAAAAATGTTGGATTGTATACCTGGATTATTGAGCATGGGCTTTGTTGTTTTCAACCAGTTTGACACAACTGTCGACAAGGAAGAGGGCCGGCAATGAAGGAGGGGCGTACCAAAGAGACCATCTAATCACAAGCAGAATCGGTTTGTTCCACTTTGGAGTAAGCTGTTTGGGGGAAGAATCAGTTTTATGTTGTGTGTTTCCTTGACTGATGAAGCCTTCCGGATGGAAGGTGAAACGTTTCAGCAACAAAAAGAAATGGTCCAGATGACCTGACTGAAAAATGTTGGATTGTAT
>NW_023628224.1:1534-2283 GCF_014905685.2 Nematolebias whitei | reverse complement strand
TGGTTGGGAACAGCTACAACTACCAGTTAAGGGGTGGAAAATGCTGAAAAGGGTAACTACAGGGGTTTATGCCTATAGAAAAGATTTCCAAATTATTTTTCATTCCTAACTTGGTTTAAGTTAGCTTTACATGGTAAAATATAGTTTGGTGCAATTGTCTGTTGTCTTTTAGACGAACGACTTGAGATTGGGTGTTTGGTTTTCCCATAAATGTTTTGGAAGTCTATGGCGAGACTTATCAAAAAGAATTAGCTATCCCCCCGAATAGAATTGTTCGAGTAGGTTCGGCTTGAGCGTTGTGAGATCAATGTAGATCATGGTACTCAAGGTAGCAATAATATACATTGACTCCGCAAAGATTACAATTTAATGAATGAACTGCATGTTGGCATGGTTAAAGGCCTCTTAGTCTCTAACTTAACTACACAACAAAATTCATTCTTGCCTGGGGTGTTCGAAAACAATACCAAAAACCAATTAAACGATGTCTCAACATCGACAAGAACAGTGACTAAGCAACCAGTAAAACAACGTTTCAACATCGACAAAAGCAGTGATTAAGCAACTAGGAAACAACGTTTCGGTGCGCCACTCACTCTAAATGTCAGATTTGATCATGTTATCGCGTCTGGTAGCATTATCCTAACTGGCGTCACCCCCCTTCGGTCATGGGAGACTGCGAACACGGGTGAGGACGTCGCTCCATGAGCTAAAGTTAGGTTGTCCTTGAGTAGTTTTAACTGTTTGCG
>NW_023628224.1:0-1434 GCF_014905685.2 Nematolebias whitei | reverse complement strand
AGTCAGATACAGTATCATCGAGTTAATTGCAGGACCATCCAACTTCTGAAGTTGGATGATGTCTGGGTCAGTTGAAATTGACTTTTCGTATTTTAAAAGAACTTGGCGAGTGTTGTCTCTTTCTTCATCAGATGTCAGAGTGTCAGCTTGAGCGACCACCTGTTCAATCTGTGATGAGACTGATGAGGGTTCTTGCTCCATGGGGAGCTCCAACGAATCCTTTTCTGAGTCGTCGGACCTGTCTATGGGCAAGGCACCATAGGTTTGTGGTCCTTGGTCGACGTCATTGGTTGAGAAAAGAGCTGTGGCCTGTGATGGTTTCGTGAAACATACTGGCCCAGTGTCTTGACTCGGTACCAGATTATCTGGGAGTCCTCCCAGAACTGGAATGCCTAGTTCAAAATCATGAAAGTCAGGTTCTGAGTTTTCAGTTTGCGATGACTCATCATCGTTTGTGTGTGAGTTTATCCCCCCTTCGTCCGATGAGGGGTTGTTGGAGGCAATAACAGCAATGTCTTGGTGTGTTTCACCGACATCTGTAATGTTGTCATTCGCGCCTTCAGTTTTAGTAGCGATCAGATCACTACATTGTGCTCCTGGTTTGGTTCCCATTTCAGCGTGTATCAAAGTGTCTAAAAACCTTTGCATTTCCTCTGTCTCTTCCGAGCTCAGAGGTTTAGGGCCTTGTTCCTGGGACCTTTGTGATTTTATCGCCTCGGTACGTTTCGTCCGAGGTGGGAGGCGGCTAGGTTCGTCTTTTGGGGGTTCCTCTTCGGATTTCCCCTGATAATATGGGTCCTCTCGGTTCCCATATTCTTGCGTCCTACGCATGTCCCATATACGATAATCACGTTCATCCTCTGAAAGAGGAGCCTTTTTGTCCCAGCGTGTACCTTCATTATGCGGTTTGTTAGTCTGAAAATACTGCCTTTTCTCGCCTGTTTTAGGAGGAGGTGGCGTCGCACGCCTTCCTTCCATTTCTAGGGAGTGGGGTTTAACCTTTACACCAGGAAACACTTCTATGGGCGTCTTAGCATGAGAACGTGCCTCAAACACATTCACAGCACACTGTTTAATCTTATTTATGGATTTTTCTCTGAAATTTGCCATAATTTGTACTGACATGCGTATGTCAGTGTGGAGATTTTTGCTGAAAACAAATTTAAAATTTTCTTCTTCCTCCATCCCGGTTTCATTTCTGTTACCAAAATAAGCTTGGAAGATTCTTTTGTAATAAACTTTTGGATGTTCAGCTTTACCCTGCGTGACCTTTTCTGCGGCTGGGTATCCAGCTGGTCCTGTGCAGGAGTCGTACTCTTTGATCAGAGCTTCACACAGAAGTTTGTAATCCCTTCTCGTTGCATCTGGTAGACGCTCGATGAAGGTAAACACCTCTCTGTCCGAAGTGAGTCGTATCAGACTGATTTTATCTTC
>NW_023628223.1:0-2284 GCF_014905685.2 Nematolebias whitei | reverse complement strand
CCCCCCCCCCCCCCCCCCAAGGACGCCTCCAGGCGTCCCCCCAAAAAAACCCTCCCGAAGGACTAGGGTGGGTGGCACTGCAAGGGTGGAGGGCCTGAGGAAAACACGAGGACCAGAGAAAGGACACGAGGGACCACAGAGAAAGGACACGAGGGACCACAGAGAAAAAGGACATGAGGGACCAGAGAAAAAGGACACGAGGGACCAGAGAAAAAGGACACGAGGAACCAGAGAAGGGACACGAGGAACCAGAGAAGGGACACAAGGAACCAGAGAGAAGGGGACACAAGAGACCAGAGAGAAGGGGACACGAGGAACCAGAGAAGGGGACACGAGGAACCAGAGAAGGGACATGAGGAACTAGAGAAAAGGGACACGAGTGTATTATGAAATTCTTTATCAAAAGGGCTCGTGAACGGTCGGCACATATTCAGACAAGATGGAAAAAATGAAACACCAGAGGCTGTCACTGCTAGGAGTAATAAGTGTCATTTATTAACCTGCCACAGAAAACAGCCAAGCAAAAAAAACATGTACACTCTTAACACACAGATTGATATGAAATAACTTCTCACCGTGACACTGGCCGGGAAGTCGTTTTCGACCCAGGTAAAGAAGAATCACATCAAAATGGCGCATGGCACCAGCGCGTGCTGATCCATCACAGGACTTCCAAAGATTAAGTTGCCTGTCACACTTCCTTTATACCTTCTTCCCTGACCGGATCGCGTGAGAGCAGATCAAAGCAAGTTTTGATGGTTGCCAGGAGGGCAGATTTAATTAAATCTGTTTTTCCTTCATCAAAGCAGTCTGTGCAACAGAGCGATGGTTTCATAAAAAACATGTCCTTCAAAACCTGGGTCACTGTAACCTGAAGATTGGGCCCGATCTTCTGGCTAGAGCATCCCCAGAGAACTTTAATTACTCCAAAACACATCTGCAGCACAGGAATGACTGAATAAGCAGATAAGTTGCATCAAAAGTGAGTATAAGTATGTTTAAATAAGAGTAATATAGGTATAGATTGACATAAAAGCATTAAAATAATCATTTCTATATCATTCCACCCTTGCTTTTATGGCAATTTTAGACATTTAATTCTGAATAAGTAACACACACAAAATGTATATGTTTGAATAGGCATAAAGGCAACTTAATATATTGATATAAAACATATTTTTATATCAACGAGGAACCAGAGAAAAGGGACACGAGGAACCAGAGAAAAGGGACACGAGGAACCAGAGAGAAGGGGACACGAGGAACCAGAGAGAAGGGACGTGAGGAACCAGAGAAGGGACACGAGGAACCAGAGAAGGGACACGAGGAACCAGAGAAAAGGGACACGAGGAACCAGAGAAAAGGGGACACGAGGAACCAGAGAGAAGGGGACACGAGGGACCAGAGAGAAGGGGCACGAGGAACCAGAAAAGGGACACGAGGAACCAGAGAAAAGGGACACGAGGAGCCAGAGAAAAGGGACACGAGGAACCAGAGAAAAAACACGAGGGATCACAAGGGACTTGGACGGTCAAGGGATCGTCCCAAAGAGTCATTGTTCCGGCGGGTGGCCGGGAGGCTGTCCATCAAACCGGGCCAGGTCAGGGGGGCGGCCGGGAGGCCGTCCAAAACACAGTGCCAAAGGGAACGCGGCTTGCATTAAGGAGACCTGGGGAGCTGCAGCATGCGGCGTGGAAGCCTGGAGAGCTGCAGCGGACGGCGTGGGAGCCTGGAGAGCTGCAGCGGACAGCGTGGGAGCCTGGAGAGCTGCAGCAGGAGACGAGGGAACCTTGGAGGCTGCAGCAGGAGACGAGGGAACCTTGGAGGCTGCAGCAGGAGACGAGGGAACCTGGGAGGCTGCAGCAGGGGACGAGGGAACCTTGGAGGCTGTAGCAGGAGACGAGGGAACCTTGAAGGCTACAGCAGGAGATGAAGGAACTTTGAAGGCTGCAGCAGGAGGCGGAGAGGCCTGGGGAGATGCTGTTGCTGTCGAAGAGGCCTGGGGAGTTGCTGCTGACGACGTGGGGGCCAGGGGAGTTGCTGCTGCTGTCGTGTAGGCCAGGGGAGTTGCTGCAGCAGACGACGGAGAGGCCCGTGGCTCTGTAGCAGACGACGGAGAGGCCCGTGGCTCTGCAGCAGACAACGGAGAGGCCCGTGGCTCTGCAGCAGACGACGGAGAGGCCCGTGGCTCTGCAGCAGACGACATGGAGGACCATGGAGGCGAATCCTCAGTGGTAGTGGAGAGCGCCGACCCCTCTGGAGATGTGGAGAGCGCCGACCCCTC
>NW_023628222.1:0-2285 GCF_014905685.2 Nematolebias whitei | reverse complement strand
ACTGCTCACCCAGGCTCTGAGACTTCGATCTTCCACTTCCACTGCTCTCCCATGCTCTGTGACCTAGATCTTCCACTTCCACTGCTCTCCCAGGCTCCGAGACCTAGATTTTCCAATTCCACTGCTCTTCCAGGCTCCGTGACCTTGATCTTCCATTTCCATTGCTCTCACAGGCTCCAAGACCTCGATCTTCCACTTCCACTGCTCTCCCAGGCTCTGAGACCTCGAGCTTCCACTTACACTGCTCTCCCAGGCTCTGAGACCTAGATTTTCCAGTTCAACAGCTCCTCCAGTCACGGGGTCCTCAATCTTCCACTTCCATTGCTCTCCCATGTTCCAAAAAACTATCATCCACTTCCAATGCTCTCCCAGGCTCTGAGACCTTGATCTTCCTCTTCCACTGCTATCCCAGGCTCGTGAACTCGATCTTCCACTTTCACTGCTCTCCCAGGCTCCTAGACATAGATTTTTCATTTCCACTGCTCTCCCAGGCACGAGACCTCGAGCTTCCACTTACACTGCTCTCTCAGGCTCAAAGACCTCTATTTTTCACTTCCAATGCTCTCCCAGGCTCCGAGACCCTACCAGTGCTCCTCCAAGCTCAGAGACATCGATCATCCACTTCCACAGCTCCTCCAGGCTTCGAGCCCTCGATCTTCCACTTCCACTGCTCTCCCAGGCTCTGAGACCTCGAGCTTCCACTTACACTGCTCTCTCAGGGTCAGAGACCTTGATCTTTCACTTCCACTGCTCTCCCAGGCTCCGAGACCTCTATATTTCACTTCAACTGCTCTCCCAGGCTCCGAGACCCTTATCTTCCACTTCCACTGCTCTCCCAGGCTCTGAGATTTCGAGCTTCCACTTACACTGCTCTCACAGGGTCAGAGACCTCGATATTTCACTTCCACTGCACTCCAAGGCTTTGAGACCTCGATCATCCACTTCCACTTCTCTCCCAGGCTCCTAGACCCTTCCACGGCTCCTCCAGGCTCAGAAATCTTGATCTTCCACTTCCACTGCTCTCCCAGGCTCCGAGACCTCGATCTTCCACTGCTCTCCCAGGTTCCAAGACCCTTCCAAGGCTCCCCCATGCTCGATCATCCACTTTCACTGCTTTCACAGGCTTGGTGATGTCGATCTTCGACTTCCACTGCTCTGCCAGGCTCCGAGACATAGATTTTCCTGTTCCACTGCTCTCCCAGGCTCTGTGACCTCAATCTTCCATTTCCACTGCTCTCCCAGGCTCCAAGACCTCGATCTTCCACTTCCACTGCTCTCCCAGGCTCTGAGACCTCAAGCTTCCACTTACATTGCTCTCCCAGGGTCAGAGACCTTGATCTTTCACTTCCACTGCTCTCCCAGGCTCCGAGACCTTTATATTTCACTTCAACTGCTCTCCCAGGCTCCGAGACCCTTATCTTCCACTTCCACTGCTCTCCCAGGCTCTGAGCCTTCGAGCTTCCACTTACACTGCTCTCACAGGGTCAGTGACCTCGATCTTTCACTTCCACTGCACTCCAAGGCTTTGAGACCTCGATCATCCACTTCCACTGCTCTCCCAGACTCCTAGACCCTTCCACGGCTCCTCCAGGCTAAGAAATCTTGATCTTCCACTTCCACTGCTCTCTCAAGCTCCGAGACCTCGATCTTCCACTGCTCTCCCAGGTTCCAAGACCCTTCCAAGGCTCCTCCAGGCTCGATCATCCACTTTCACTGCTTTCCCAGGCTTGGTGACGTCGATCTTCAACTTCCACTGCTCTGCCAGGCTCCGAGACATAGATTTTCCAGTTCCACTGCTCTCCCAGGCTCCGTGACCTCGAGCTTCCACTTCCACTGCTCTCCCAGGCTCCAAGACCCTTCCATGGCTCATCTAGTCTCAGAAATCTTGATCTTCCACTTCCACTTCTCTACCCCAGCTCTGAAATCTCAATCTTCCACTTCCACTGCTCTCCCAAGCTCGAAAACCTTGATCTTCCATTTCCACTGCTTTCAGAGTCTCCGAGAACCTTGCAGAGCTACGTTAGGCTCCGAGACCTAGTTCTTCCACTTCCATTGCTCTCCCAGGCTCTGAGACCTCGATATTCCACTTCCACTGCTCCCCCAAGCTCGGTGACCTCAATCTTCCACTTCCACTGCACTCCCAGGCACCGACACCTAGATTTTCCAGTTCCGCTGCCTTCCCAGGCTCCTGGACCTCGATCTTCCATTTCCACTGCTCTCCTAGGCTCCGAGACCTCGATGTTCCACTTCCACTGCACTCCCAGGCTCCGAGAACTCTATCATCC
>NW_023628221.1:0-2285 GCF_014905685.2 Nematolebias whitei | reverse complement strand
AAACATTCGCTGACCTGTATAATGTACTCTATAAAGAACTTTATACTGTATTAATTGTAAGTTGGAGATTCTAGTCATTTTAAATGTTCTTAAACATATTTGAGACCAGGTGTTTTGGTCAAAATTGATTGATAAATCTGACTCCCATTTTGCAACAGGTAACATTATGGAGTCATTGATTCTAGACAATTTCTTGTATATTTTAGATAATAATTTGGGGGATTTAAGATTAAGGAACTCCAACACACATATTGGTGTTTCTAACAAAGTTTTATTAAGCTTAAATTTCTTTTTTATGATAGACTTAATTTGTTGATATTGTAAGAAGTATTTATTTTCAATGTCAAATTGTATTATTAAATTATTAAATGGAATAAAGTCTACACCTTCATATATGTGTTCCAGACGTTCAATTCCCTTGACTCTCCAACCTGGGAAATTTAACATATTATTTTCTTGTAGGATGTCAGGATTGTTCCAGATGGGTGTATGTCTACAGGGGAGTAGTGAAGATTTTGTCATTTTCAAATACTCCCACCATGCTGTCAGAGAAGAGCTAATACTGATGCTTTTAAAGCAAACATGTCTTTTTATATTTGTGCTAATAAACGGTAGATCTGAAATCTTAATATTATTGCATAAAGTTTGTTCTATGTCTATCCAAGTTTCATCTAATGTATTTGGATTTAACCACTTTGAGATATATTGTAACCTATTGGCTAAATAGTAGTGATAGAAGTTGGGAAGTTCTAATCCTCCGGTATCTTTGGATTTCTGTAATGCTTTTAAGCTAATACGTGGAGTTTTGTTTTTCCAAAGGAATTTAGATATCAAAGAGTCCAGTGACTTAAACCATTCAGTTGAAGGTTTATTTGGAATCATTGAGAATAAATAGTTTATTCTCGGCAGGACCATCATTTTTACTGAGGCAACTCTTCCCATAAGTGATATGGGCAGAGATTTCCATCTAGTAAGATCATCTTCAATGTTCTTTAAAATTGGGATATGATTCAATTTTATTAAGTCTTCTAATCTAGGAGAAATATTAATGCCCAAGTATGTAATGTTACCTGATTGTAGTCGTTCATTGAGAGAAGTATTAAACACGCAGTTTATTGGAAGAGCTGTGGATTTTGACCAATTTATAGAATAATCAGAAACTTTTGAGAATGAGTTTATTAATTCGATAAGATTAGATATTGACTTTTCTGTGTTCTGAAGAAAAAGTAAGACATCGTCAGCATAAAGACTAATTTTATGTTCTATATTTCTACACAGTATACCTTTAATATCAGCAGTTTGTCTTATTGCTGCTGCTAAAGGTTCAATAAAAATAGCAAATAGTGAAGGTGAAAGTGGACATCCCTGCCTGGTCCCCCTCTGTAAACAGAAGCTTGAAGATATTTGATTATTTGTCCTGACACATGCTCTTGGTGAGTTATATAATATTTTTAACCAATTAATGAAATGGTCCCCAAAACCAAATTTACTCAATGTAGAAAATAAAAATTTCCAGTTTACCCTATCAAATGCTTTTTCTGCGTCCAAAGACAAAATAGCCGTTTCAATATTTTTACTATATGAATACTCTATTAAATTATATAATCTGCGTGTATTTGTGGTCGAGTGTCTTCCTTTTATGAATCCAGTTTGGTCAGTATGAATAATGAGAGGAATTATTTTCTCTAATCTTTTAGAGAGGACTTTACTAATTATTTTAACATCTACATTAATAAGAGAGATGGGGCGATAACTGGTAGGTAGTACTGGGTCTTTGCCTGGTTTTAATAGTAGACTAATGTTGGCTGAATTCATATGTGTTGGAAACCTGCCATTTTCTTCTGACTCATGTAGCATTCTGTGAAATATTGGTTCCAGGATGTTCCAGAACTCTTTATAAAATTCTGCTGGATATCCATCTGGGCCTGGAGATTTCTTATTAGGCATGTTTTTAATGGCTTCACGGAGCTCATCTGATGTTAATGGTGAGTCTAGTTCTGAAGATTGACTACTGTCTAGTTTTGGAAGTATTACTCTCTCCAAGAATTGATTAATATCTTCATCTGTTGGGTTTATTTGTGGAGTATATAGAGTTTTATAGAAATCTCTAAAAACACTATTTACTTTTTCCTCGTCATAAGTTATGTTACCATTTGTGTCTTTAATACCATATATAGACGTTTTTTCTTTATTTAATTTGAGTTGATTAGCTAAAAAGCTACCGGATTTATTACTGTGTTCAAAATGTTCCAAGCGAAGTCTTTGTACTAAGAATTTGTTTTTTT
>NW_023628220.1:0-2285 GCF_014905685.2 Nematolebias whitei | reverse complement strand
GGGCTGGGGGGTTGGGTGTTTGGGGGCGTGACCAGTGGCCCCTAAGAGGGGGTAGTTTGACCCAGCCTAGGTGTCTAGTGTGCTATGTGTTTTGAGAGATGTCCGAATGAGGGGTGGGTGTAGTATTTCTTCTGGGGTGGGGATGGGGTGGATGTCCTTGGGGGCGGCCTGGGACTGTGCACGGCCGGCTGGCTGGCCCCTTTCCTGTGGTGGGGGCTCGCTCCCGGTGCTTCCTGGCACTGTCGGCGGTTGGGCGGGCGCTCTTGGCCGGGTCGTCCTGGTGGGGTTTGGCTTCATCTGGTAGCGGGCTGACTGCGGTTTGTGGGGGTCCTGGCGGCCCTCGGGTGTGTAGGCTGCTGGTACTGCTTCTGGCGGCCCTCGGGGCTCTGTCCCTCTTTGGTCTGGAGCTCAGCGGGCCTGGCGGTTGGTCCAGATGGAGAGGTGTCTTGGCCTCAATCCCTGGGTGGACCTTGGGGAGCTGGGGGGGGGGGGGGGGTGTTGGGTCAGAGGGGGAGCTGACTCCCTGTGGGAGCATTTGCTCTCACAGTTATTTCTCCCCGTCCCTCACCATGCACCTCCACCCTTTTCATTTCAATTCCATACATTTAGCGTTGTTTGGGCTCTGGTGTGCTGCAACAATTTTACATCTTTGTTGACCATAGCCACCTGGGACTCATTTTTATTGTACACCTTAGACATTCATTCATAACATCCTCATGACATTCACATATAGGAACTTGAGGTGGGCACATGGCTATGGGTGGTGGGATGACCTTACTCTCACCCCCTGTACCTGTGCTCACTTACAACGGTTGCATTTAGACACTAGGGTTTGGATAGAGTTGGGGTGGAGGGGAAACTGGCATCATGCCAGCCTTTGCTCCTTCTTCTTTCCTTTTTAATGGCACTATACAACAACACACATCAACAGCACATATAGGGGCGGTGGTGTATGTGTCGGGGTCTTATTTATTAATTTTTTTCCTACCCCCCCTAGTTCCCTGACTGCCATTCTGGGGGTGGGGTCCGGGAGAAGGGCAGGCCGTCGGGTGTTGACCAGGACTATGTGGGGGTTCAGGGTCTAGGGGGTTGCCGTGGGCGGTGCTGGTGCTGTGCTCTCCCTGGGGTTGTTTGGACCCCCTGAGCTTGGCTCTTGGGTGCCATGGTTGGCCCGCTGGCCGGGGTGGCTGCCGGGGCCTGGCGGGCGGTCGGCTGGGGGCGCGTGCTTGGTTGTTGGCGGTGTGTGGGGGTGGTCGGTGGCGTGTCCTCTTCATGGTGGGGGGGTGTCCTGTCGGCGGGGCATGGCCTGGGCCGGGTCTGGGGTATTGGCTCTTCTCCGCTCGAGAATGAATGGGTTTACCTCCTGGGTTTGGGCATGGGCTGCCCCCTGTAGAGGGCAGGTACATGTCTTGGACCTGGGGGGTATAGAGTGCGTATTGGGAATAAGAATGAAATGTATCGTTATTGTATGTCTTTGAGTGAGTGAATGTGAGACTGAGGTTGGGATTGTGTGATTGTGTCTGTGTATGAATGGGTATTTGTTAGGCCGAGACTCGGACTGCCCCCTCTTTGATACAACTGGGGGTGCTTGGCATCGCGCCCCTATCGCGCGGCCCCCTGGTGGGGTGTGCCCTTGCCTGCCGGCGCGCTTGGGGCCCTTGGTGTCGGGGGGTGGGCGCTTGGGCGTGTGTCGGCTCGGCCTGGTGTCTGCCTGGTGGGGCTCGGGTCCTCTGGCCCTGTCGGGCCTTGGCCTGGGTGGTGTGAGTCCTCAGTGCCCGTGCCTCGATGTCCGGATCTGGACCTACATCGGTGCAGCGGGTTCCGACGGAGGCCTATGAGTTTGTCGCTGTTGGCCCCGGGGGGTCACTGTGTGTGGTCGCTGGTGGGGATCTTCCGGTTCTCCCCTGTAGTCCGTTCTGGGGGGTGGGTGAGTGGTTCGTCCTGTGTGGGTGGCTCTGGGGGTTCCGCGGTCGGGGTCCCTCCTGGGGTCTTGGGCTCTGGTCCCCCCTTTTTCGTCTGCCTCTGGTCTTGGGGGTCGGGTCTCTGCTGCTTCACAGTTACTATTAAATGTTCTATTAGAGAAGCCTTATACACTTATGCATGCTCACAACCACACACAAATAGAAGCAGGGATGCTTATGTAGGCTTTATATTTAGATATATAGATATGTATATTCATGTATATTCATGTGTATGTATGTATGTATATAGGCGTAGGTATGGGTATATATATTTATGGAAACTTACTGCAAAGCCATGAATATTTTAAGTTCTTTATACATATG
>NW_023628219.1:0-2285 GCF_014905685.2 Nematolebias whitei | reverse complement strand
ACTGCTTGAGATAGGCATGTCCCCCCCCAGCCTGACAGCGACGCGTCTGTGAAAACTGACACGTGTGACGAGGGTCTGCTGACGGGGACTCCCTCTGACAGAACCAGGGTGTTTCCCCAGTGTCGGAGGTCTGCTCTCACGGAGGGAGGGACAGTGATCATCCGTCTTTTGTGTTTTACTGGATCCACACGCAGACGCGCAAACCACCTCTGGAGGCGTCTCATGTGTAACAAACCCAGCGGGACCACTGTGTGAGCTGATGACGTTATTCCCAACAGCTTCATGACGGAGACAGCTGTTACCACTTTGCCAGGTCTTACGTGGCGTAGTTGACTTTTTAGAGTGTCGATTCTTGTTTGTGATAAGCGAGCCTTCATGGTAATTGAATTTAATTCCACTCCCAGATAAACAATTGTCTGGGCCGGGAAAATCGAGCTTTTCTTCCAATTTATGGCGAAGCCCAGATTTAACAGGTGTGATGCCAACACCTGAGCCTGTATCAGCGCTTCCTGTCTGGAGTGTGACAGGAGCAGCAGGTCGTCCAGGTAAAACAAAACTCTCATCCCTGCTCTGTGCAGCGGATGCAGGGCTGTCTCCACACACTTTGAGAACGTACGAGGCACGAAGGAATACCCGAAAGGCAGCCTGTTGTACTGGTACTTCATCCCCTGAAAGGCGAAACGCAGAAATTTCCTGTGTTTTGGGATGATCGGTATGTGAAAATAAGCATCTTTTAGATCGATGGAAACAAACCAGTCGTTTCTCTGGATGCTGTCCAACAACTGTCTGTTTGTCAACATGTGAAACGGTCTGTTCATGATCGCTTTGTTGGAAGCTGACAGATCCAGAATCGGTCTCATCTCTCCGGTCCTTTTGGGGACCAGGAAGTAGCGTGAGTAAAACCCTGTGTTTTCCTCTTCGTTGGGAACTCTTGAGATTACACCTTTTATCAGAAGCTCCTGAACTTCTGCATTTAAGGCTGAGATTTGGTCTGGTGATGACAGGACCGTCTCTATAACTCCCCCGAACGGAGGGGGTCGGGTTGCAAATTGCAGTGTGTAACCCTTGCATAACACTCTGTCCATCCATCTGTCCGGCGAACAGGTTTTTTGCCACTCTGCGTAACGTTCGTGGAGTGGACGTGCGTTTAAATGATGTGCCGTGTTTTGAACGGATGTCATCCAATCCTCCGCCTCGACCGCCGTCATGCGTCGCGGAAATGTTTTCCGCGTGACCCAAGGCGAGGCTTCCTCAAAAGGGCTGTTCTGCGTGCGCCCGTGCACTGTGTCTGGATCGCGGACCAACCTTCATGTCCGGGCGGGGCGGTGTGTGCTGAGGCGAAGCGTGTGCCAGCTGATGACGTCGTGAGGCTGCACGTTTAACATCGCTGTGCGAACATTGAGAGGCGGAGGGCGTGACTTCATCAACGCCGTGCTGTCGAAGTGAAGGTTGTGAGCCTCGCGGGAGCGCACGTTTTCTCTGGAGGGACGCGCGCCGCTCTCGCTGAGGGCGGGGCCCGTCATTGGATTCATTCAGCTGACTCACGCTTATGCCGCCGTGAGCTGCCGATCGCTGAGACGCGGTGGATGACGGCCGCTCGCGTTTGCTCAGGAGAGGCGTGTGTTGTTTTCGCTGAGAGCGGGGACCTCCACCGGACCCGGCCTGCGGTCCCACATTTATACCGATGTGAGCCGGTGAGCGCCGGGCAGCTGTGCGTGCATCATCAACACAGTGCCGTTTGGATGGGGGCTGTTTGCCTCGCTCGGGTGCGCGTTTAACACCGCTTGGGTGGTGATCGTGCGGGTCTGATTGACAACAAGTTATTTCGCTTACCGTGGTGTCGCGTGAGCGTCTGGACATGTGATGGAGCGACGGTGGGTTTAAAAAACCTTTATATAAGGACACCGGCTCTCTATGTGTGGAGGATGTGTGTGTAGTGGCTGTGAGCTCATCCGAACTTACAGACTGGCTAAAAACAGGCACTTTGATCTTTGAAAAATCATTTATTTCAATTCCTGTGTCATTTATACACACATCCTCCGCAGACCGTCATTTCATAAATCTTCTCCCCCGTGAGCTCTGCGGTTTGTTTGCCCCGAGCGCCGTCTGCAGGCGATCTCTGGGGAAACGCTGAAGTGCAGGTTGCCGGAATGAGGAGGGGTGGTCTCTGACGGGCGGGGCTGGTGGTGGAGCTGGGCGAGACGAAGCTGCTGCTGCCGTGGAGCGCTGATGTTTCTGCCTCTGCTCTCGACGGTCTCTCCAGCGGGCTGGGGGACGGGATGAGC
>NW_023628218.1:0-2285 GCF_014905685.2 Nematolebias whitei | reverse complement strand
AACAGGTGGACAGCATGAACCCAAAAGAGTTATTGGACAATCTGATGGAGGTTGCAGAGAGTGTGACCTCTACAGAAATTACAAAGTCCAGCTATGAAAAGCTGGCTAAAATGGCAATGTTGCTGAAAGAATCATTCTATTCAGTGGTTGAGAAAGCTGATGACCTTGCAATAAGGTTACACAGTGAAAAAGAGGTGGTTCAGGAAATTGAAGAACACTTCCTTCAATTTAAAAGTGAACACGAGATCCTCACAACAAAACATTTTGAACAGATGTTTCAATCATAGCAAGATGCACGTGCAGAAATTGATTCACTGAACAGCAAAATACAGTTACTTAATGCATCACTATCTGAAGCCAGGGATGATAAAGAGCTGTTGTCCAGAGGATACTTTGCATTAAGACGGGATCACGACGAGAAAATGTCACAAGTTTCCCGCTGCAAAGCTGAGATAGATGTGCTTAAGATACAACTTTGCCATGCAGAAAGGAAAGGTGGTGAGAGGCGTGGACGGGATGTGGAGACACACTGGGTTTCAAACCCAAATCTCCTCACATCATACACCCCTCCATACATACCTAAGGTGGTAGGAACAGACCTGAACAGGTCTCCTCCGCCAAACATGCAACAGAGTGCATGGAAACTTCCTCTTTCAATAGATGTTCTGCTAAAACTCTCAAAATATGTACAACGCTTTGTACCTGGACCGATGGGTTCAACTGGAACAAAAGCGTACCTGAATGATCTTGAATTCAGATTGAAAGGTTATCCTAATGCTACGGTTGAGGATAAGATCAGTCTGATAAGGCTCACTTCAGACAGAGAGGTGTTCACCTTCATCGAGCGTCTACCTGATGCAACGAGAAGGGATTACAACCTTCTGTGTGAAGCTTTGATCAGAGAGTACGACCCCTGCATGGGACCTGCTGGTTTCCCAGCTGCTGACAAGGTCACGCAGGGTAAGAATGAACATCCAAAAATCTATTACAAAAGAATCTTCCAAGCTTATTTCGGTTACAGAAATGAAACTGGAATGGAGGAAGAAGAAGGTTTTAAATATGTTTTCAGCAAGAATCTCCACACTGATTTTAAAAGATCAGTACAAATGATGGCAAGTTTCAGAGAAAAATCCATCAATGAGATTAAACAGTGTGCTGTGAATGTGTTTGAGGCATGTTCTCATGCTAAGACACCCATAGAAGTGTTTCCTGGTGTAAAGGTTAAACCCCACTCCCTAGAACTGGAAGGAAGGCGTGCGTCGCCACCTCCTCCTAAAAAAGGCGAGAAAAAGCAGTCTTTTCAAACTAACAAACCGCATCATGAAGGTGCACGCTGGGACAAAAAGGCTCCTCTATCAGAGGATGAACGTGATTATCATAAATGGGATGTGCGCAGGACGCAAAGATATGGGAACCAAGCGGACCCATATTATCAGGGGAAGTCCGAAAAGGAACCCCCAAAAGACGTACCTAGCCGTCTCCCACCTCGAACGAAACGAACCGAGGCGAAAAAAATCACAAAGGTTCCAGAAAAAAGGCCCTACACCTCTGAGCTCGGAAGAGACAGAGAAAATACGCAGGCTGTTAGAAACCTTGAAACACGCTGAAATGGGATACCGACCTGGAGCACTATGTAGTGATGTAATCGCTACTAAATCTGAAGGCGCGAATGACAACATTACAGATGTCGGTGGACCACACCAAGACATTGCTGTTCTTGCCGCCAACAACCCCTCATCGGACGAAGGGGGGGTAAACTCACACACAAACGATGATGAGTCATCGCAAGCTGAACACTCAGAACCTGATTTTCATGATTTTGAACTAGGCATTCCAGTTCTGGGAGGACTCCCAGATAACCTGGTACCGAGTCAAGAAGTTGGGCCAGTATGTTTCACGAAACCAACACAGGCCATAGCTCTTTTCTCAACGGATGACGTCGACCAAGGGCCTCAAACCTATGGTGTCTTACCCATAGACAGGTCCGACGACTCAGAAAAGGATTCGTTGGAGCTCCCCAAGGAGCAAGAACCCTCATCAGTCTCATCACAGATTGAACAGGTGGTCGCCCAAGCCGACACTCTGACATCTGATGAAGAAAGAGACAAAATTCGCCAAGTTCTTTCAAAATATGAAAAGTCATTTTCAACTGACCCAGACATCACCCAACTTCAGAAGTTGGATGATCCTGCAATTAAATCGATGATACTGTATCTGACTGATCCAGACAAATACACTCCATCGAAAGGTAAACTGGATTCCGATCCAGACCTTAAAGTCCTCTT
>NW_023628217.1:0-2285 GCF_014905685.2 Nematolebias whitei | reverse complement strand
GGGGGGGGGGGGGCTGTTGGGTCAGTGGGGGAGCTGACTCCCTGTGGGAGCATTTGCTTTCACAGTTATATTTCTCCCCATCCCTCACCATGCACCTCCACCCTCTTCATTTCAATTCCACACATTTAGGGTTGTTTGGGCTCGGGTGTACTGCAACAATTTTACATCTCTGTTGACCATAGCCACCTGGGACTCAATTTTATTGTACACCTCATGACTCATTCTCATGACATTCACATATAGGAACTTGAGGTGGGCACATGGCTATGGGTGGTGGGATGACCTTACTCTCACCCCCTGTGCCTGTGCTCACTTACAAGGGTTGCGTTTAGACACTAGGGTTTGGATAGAGTTGGGGTGGAGGGGAAACTGGCATCATGCCAGCCTTTGCTCCTTCTTCTTTCCTTTTTAATGGCACTATACAACAACACACATCAACAGCACATCTAGGGGCGGGGGTGTATGTGTCGGGGTCTTAATCTTTTTTTTTTTTAATATTTCCTCACCCCCCTAGTTCCCTAACTGCCATTCCGGGTGTGGGGTCCGGGAGAAGGGCAGGCCGTCGGGTGTTGACCAGGACTATGTGGGGGTTCGGGGTCTGGGGGATTGCTGTGGGCGGTGCTGGCGCTGTGCTCTCCCTGGGGTTGTTTGGACCCCCCAGAGCTTGGCTCTTGGGTGCCATGGTTGGCCCGCTGGCTGGGGTGGCTGT
Source organism: Nematolebias whitei (assembly GCF_014905685.2). Taxonomy (NCBI): domain Eukaryota; kingdom Metazoa; phylum Chordata; class Actinopteri; order Cyprinodontiformes; family Rivulidae; genus Nematolebias; species Nematolebias whitei. Next base: position 1,576 of record NW_023628217.1, on the reverse strand, counting down.
CGGGGCTTGGCGGGCGGTTGGCTGGGGGCGCGTGCTTGGTTGTTGGCGGTGTGTGGGGGTGGTCGGTGGCGTGACCTCTTCGTGCCGGGGGGTGTCCTGTCGGCTGGGAGTGGCCTGGGCCAGGTCTGGGATATTGGCTCCTCTCCGCTTGAGAATGAATGGGTCTACCTCCTGGGTTTGGGCATGGGCTGCCCCCTGTAGAGGGCGGGTACATGTCTTGGACCTGGGGGGTATAGAGTGCGTATCGGGAATAAGAATGAAATGTATCGTTATTGTATGTCTTTGAGTGAGTGAGTGAGTGTAAGAATGAGGCTGGGGCTGTGTGATTGTGTCTGTGTATGAATGAGTATTTGTTAGGCCGAGACTCGGACTGCCCCCTCTTTAGCTATGTTTACATGCGCATAATTCTTTGACCGGATTGAAATGTGTTCTGTTTGAATAATTCAAATGTATTGTTTACATGGGCACAATCTGTTCATGATGAGCGTTTACATGCAGCGGGCTTTGTTCTGAACAGCAGTACTGACATGCGCAGAGTGGTAAAATATCCTTAAAAAAAACACTGAAGAAGAAGTTCTACTTCTGGGTGAACGTAAACAAACCTGAGCACCCAAAATGGACCCGCGACAGGTTTTAATGATGGTGGAGACGTTATTGCACTCACTGACTGAGCTACAGGTAATAGAAATCATTTTGAGCTCTTTAAAAGTTTCTAGTAGAAATGTTGTGTCTCTCACCGACCAGTTTTACTTCCCTGACATGCTAATAATATTAGCGTTAGCCAGGCGGAAATGGAAAAGTCGCACATGCGCAGTCAGGTCAGTTTTTCAGCATCAGATAAAAACGAACAGATCAAGCATTTACATGCGCACCGATCGGGTTTCGGATCGGCGTAAACCACCCGTTTCGTTCTGATCACAAATTATAACGGATCGCGCCGAATACACAAAAAAATAACCCGAACGGAATGTTTACATGACACACTTTTATTCCGACCGGCCATTTGATCCGGTTACTTATGTCCATGTAAACATACCCTTTGATACAAAGCCTCGGTGCCCGGGCCTGGACCTGCATCGGTGTGGCGGGTTCCGGCGGGGGCCTATGAGTTTGTCGCTGTTGGCCCCGGGGGGTCACTGTATGTGGTCGCTGGTGGGGATCTTCCGGTTCTCCCCTGTGGTCCGATCTGGGGGGTGGGTGAGTGGTTCGTCTTGTGTGGGTGGCCCTGGGAGCTCCGCGGTCGGGGTCCCTCCTGGGGTCTTGGGCTCTGGTCCCCCCTTTTTTCATCTGCCTCTGGTCTTGGGGGTCGGGTCTCTGCTGCTTCACAGTTACTATTAAATGTTCTATTAGAGAAGCCTTATACACTTATGCATGCTCACAACCACACACAAATAGAAGCAGGGATGCTTATGTAGGCTTTATATGTAGATATATAGATATGTATGTGAATGTATATTCATGTGTATGTATGTATATAGGCATAGGTATGGGTATATATATTTATGGAAACTTACTGCAAAGCCATGAATATTTTAAGTTCTTTATACATATGTATTTTGTTGCTGTGTTTTGTCAT
>NW_023628216.1:0-2286 GCF_014905685.2 Nematolebias whitei | reverse complement strand
TTTTGCCTTTATGGCATGTAAAACATAATTCCACAATACAACTTTTTTAGTTTTGAAAATGCCATCCCTTTAAGTTGACTCTAAACGATCTCCGACCTCTGAATGGTCGAGTTCTTGAGCCATTGAAATTGTTCTGAGACTTTATCCTAAATAAACTCACTCACACAGTTACTAGTTTCAAACCCCTGGAACGTTTTGATTTATTACATTCCCACTGACACGATCATTGTAAATCAAAACACCTGGTAGGTGTTCAGATTATAGTTTTTTTTTTTTCACCAAACCATGTACCAGCTGTATTATAAATTTCCTGATTAATTCTTTTTTTTTAAACCCTAAACAAGTTCCCAAAATACACAAAGTTAATACAGAGATACATAGATCAAACTAGTTATTCTTCTTTTCACTAAACAAACAAAAGGGATACTGCATATATTTTGCGCCGTAGATAATATTCCTGTGAATATATCCCACCAATGGTGAGCCGACGCCTATACTTATTAGTTTTAGCCATATGTAAAAACCTTTCTTTGAGCCATGCAGGTGGACACTGTTAGATCAGACACGTTTAGACTTATGAGACTTGATCATTTCAGTCAACTCTATGGACTCATTCAATGCGCATTTTAAATGATCCAGAGAGACTCGCCATGGAGTAAGGAACTATAATTAGTCAAACGATAAGTCTAGTTGTTCCGAGTTCACAGATGTACACCACACACACATCCAGAGAAAGGCACCTTAGGTACTTTTTATTGTTGCTCTAACCTAGTTCATGAGTCTAATCACACAATACCTTGTCTCTGGTTAAACATGGGTTAACATGATTAGTTTCAACATACATATCACTCTTTTATCAGCTGTCTCACATAGTTGCATGTTATATGTGAGATTTGTCTGTGGCTCAAACCATTCACCCTGTACTTTTATATATATTTTTTTTTAAAAACCAATGTCCTTGTACAGTTATTAAAGGCAAAATGTGATATTTGCATAACTGTGGTTGCCTTCATTACATTTTGTACTCTCCTCCACTTATGATGATTCGATGTAGTGACACCACCCTCTGGCAGGGCTCCTCCTGCAGCTGTACAAAAAAAACTGCAAGGTACACAGGAAAACAAGTTCAAAGCTTCAATTATGTTGGAGAGCACTTTTTTCTGTGCTCCCCCACCTTTGGCTGCAAGTTTATTTCTTTTATCAGTATTTTGACCGTTTCTTCTTGAGTCATGACAACTGATGGTATCCAGAACCTTTCTTGAGTAACTGCCAACGAAGCACGTCTCCTCCTTCTCCTTAATTGGCAGTAAAAATCAAACTTCGTCCTTCCTTTTTTTTCTTTCATCTGGTTTAGCATGTACCGTTCCCACACATGTTACACAGTGGGGTTTCCACACAACTCCAATCTGACATCTAAGGTACCACTGGGATGGTTTCCCTGTGGTAACATGTCAAAAGTCACTTTGCACTCAGATCTTGCTTGCATCTTTTTTTTTTCAACCAAAGTGAACACCTGATCCTCCTCCACGACACGTCCTGGTGTTGCTGATGAGGCGTTGTCCATCTGCAACAAGGCACGTGATGCCCAAACAGCCTGCACTCCGATCTGACTTGGCACCTTGTCACCAGCTCCTCGGGGCGACCTTGATCGTCCAAACAACCAATACCAGGAGAGCATCCAGCTGTGGAAACAATAAAACTGCTTTTCAACAAAAAGAGAGAAGAATTAGTTTTCTCTTTAATAACACATAAATTGGTACTTTTACCCATTTTTCCTTCTCCTGCCTCTGGGATATTGCAGACCCAGACCAATTTTATAACTTGAATTTGACCTGAAATACTTTTCAGTTTGTCAAATCATGTCTTTCATTTTCTCAGCATTTCCTCTTTTTTTTTTTTTTTTTAACAGTTCATCCATTCTCTTAATCAGCCCAGCAGCTTTGTGGGTGATAAGGAAATATGATAAATCCATTCAACACGTTTTCCAGCTGACCAGTCTTTCACCTGTTTTCCAATAAAACGGGTCCCATTTTCTGTATCTGAAGGGGACCCTCATAAAATTATTTCATCATACTAAGACATTTTAAAGTAGATGTCTGATTTGCATATTTACAAAGATGAGTCACCAACACACCTGAATATGTATCTACAGCCGTACATACATATCTACACCCCTGTGACATGGCAAAGGGCCAATGAAATCTGTTTGCCAGATCTGATATGGTCCCTTTCCCCTATATGTCCCTGCATTTACTATTGTGACTCTCTCTCTTCCAATGCTGCACG
>NW_023628215.1:0-2286 GCF_014905685.2 Nematolebias whitei | reverse complement strand
CGTGCAGCATTGGAAGAGAGAGAGTCACAATAGTAAATGCAGGGACATATAGGGGAAAGGGACCATATCAGATCTGGCAAACAGATTTCATTGGCCCTTTGCCATGTCACAGGGGTGTAGATATGTATGTACGGCTGTAGATACATATTCAGGTGTGTTGGTGACTCATCTTTGTAAATATGCAAATCAGACATCTACTTTAAAATGTCTTAGTATGATGAAATAATTTTATGAGGGTCCCCTTCAGATACAGAAAATGGGACCCGTTTTATTGGAAAACAGGTGAAAGACTGGTCAGCTGGAAAACGTGTTGAATGGATTTATCATATTTCCTTATCACCCACAAAGCTGCTGGGCTGATTAAGAGAATGGATGAACTGTTAAAAAAAAAAAAAAAAAGAGGAAATGCTGAGAAAATGAAAGACATGATTTGACAAACTGAAAAGTATTTCAGGTCAAATTCAAGTTATAAAATTGGTCTGGGTCTGCAATATCCCAGAGGCAGGAGAAGGAAAAATGGGTAAAAGTACCAATTTATGTGTTATTAAAGAGAAAACTAATTCTTCTCTCTTTTTGTTGAAAAGCAGTTTTATTGTTTCCACAGCTGGATGCTCTCCTGGTATTGGTTGTTTGGACGATCAAGGTCGCCCCGAGGAGCTGGTGACAAGGTGCCAAGTCAGATCGGAGTGCAGGCTGTTTGGGCATCACGTGCCTTGTTGCAGATGGACAACGCCTCATCAGCAACACCAGGACGTGTCGTGGAGGAGGATCAGGTGTTCACTTTGGTTGAAAAAAAAAAGATGCAAGCAAGATCTGAGTGCAAAGTGACTTTTGACATGTTACCACAGGGAAACCATCCCAGTGGTACCTTAGATGTCAGATTGGAGTTGTGTGGAAACCCCACTGTGTAACATGTGTGGGAACGGTACATGCTAAACCAGATGAAAGAAAAAAAAGGAAGGACGAAGTTTGATTTTTACTGCCAATTAAGGAGAAGGAGGAGACGTGCTTCGTTGGCAGTTACTCAAGAAAGGTTCTGGATACCATCAGTTGTCATGACTCAAGAAGAAACGGTCAAAATACTGATAAAAGAAATAAACTTGCAGCCAAAGGTGGGGGAGCACAGAAAAAAGTGCTCTCCAACATAATTGAAGCTTTGAACTTGTTTTCCTGTGTACCTTGCAGTTTTTTTTGTACAGCTGCAGGAGGAGCCCTGCCAGAGGGTGGTGTCACTACATCGAATCATCATAAGTGGAGGAGAGTACAAAATGTAATGAAGGCAACCACAGTTATGCAAATATCACATTTTGCCTTTAATAACTGTACAAGGACATTGGTTTTTAAAAAAAAATATATATAAAAGTACAGGGTGAATGGTTTGAGCCACAGACAAATCTCACATATAACATGCAACTATGTGAGACAGCTGATAAAAGAGTGATATGTATGTTGAAACTAATCATGTTAACCCATGTTTAACCAGAGACAAGGTATTGTGTGATTAGACTCATGAACTAGGTTAGAGCAACAATAAAAAGTACCTAAGGTGCCTTTCTCTGGATGTGTGTGTGGTGTACATCTGTGAACTCGGAACAACTAGACTTATCGTTTGACTAATTATAGTTCCTTACTCCATGGCGAGTCTCTCTGGATCATTTAAAATGCGCATTGAATGAGTCCATAGAGTTGACTGAAATGATCAAGTCTCATAAGTCTAAACGTGTCTGATCTAACAGTGTCCACCTGCATGGCTCAAAGAAAGGTTTTTACATATGGCTAAAACTAATAAGTATAGGCGTCGGCTCACCATTGGTGGGATATATTCACAGGAATATTATCTACGGCGCAAAATATATGCAGTATCCCTTTTGTTTGTTTAGTGAAAAGAAGAATAACTAGTTTGATCTATGTATCTCTGTATTAACTTTGTGTATTTTGGGAACTTGTTTAGGGTTTAAAAAAAAAGAATTAATCAGGAAATTTATAATACAGCTGGTACATGGTTTGGTGAAAAAAAAAAAACTATAATCTGAACACCTACCAGGTGTTTTGATTTACAATGATCGTGTCAGTGGGAATGTAATAAATCAAAACGTTCCAGGGGTTTGAAACTAGTAACTGTGTGAGTGAGTTTATTTAGGATAAAGTCTCAGAACAATTTCAATGGCTCAAGAACTCGACCATTCAGAGGTCGGAGATCGTTTAGAGTCAACTTAAAGGGATGGCATTTTCAAAACTAAAAAAGTTGTATTGTGGAATTATGTTTTACATGCCATAAAGGCAAAA
>NW_023628214.1:0-2286 GCF_014905685.2 Nematolebias whitei | reverse complement strand
GCTGGCGGTGGCTGGGAAACCGTCGTATCAGCCGGACATCTTGGGTTCAGCGACTACTTTTTTTTTTTTAAGAAGAAGCAATTAACACGTGTACAATCAAAATGTTGTAAATATTTTCTCATGGGTGTTCTTAAACTTTTTCAAGTGGATTTTTGTTAACATTCTTCTTACTTCATATCTAAGATCTTGTTCTCAGATCTTGTTTTTCTTTTACATTTTAATACTTTTCTTATAGGTAACTGGGACACAATTTTGCTCCACCACATGCAAAATTCTAGAACATTCTAGAAAAGCATCATAAGCTTCCTGTGATGTCAATGATGACATCAGAGAGTCTGTTTGGAAAACCCATAAATAGGGCTCCGTGTTTATTTCAGATCGGGTGGCTCGCGCTACCCCTGGGGTACCCAACCGCCCCAGGCTGCTGGACGGTGCGGCACCAGGATGCAATATCCGCCGCCACCGGACAGCATACGGCTAGCGCGAAGGGAGGGCGGAGCCATCCAATTTTTTTTTTTTATGTATAATGTTCAAAAAATATGTCACACACTTCCGGTTTCGCCTGGGTGACGCGTTCCGTTGCCAAGCAACGACCATGTCATTGATGACATCAGAGAGTCTGGATGCAAAAGCCATATAAGGTAACACTTCCTGTTTAGCGACGCACTTTCAGAAGTAATTTATTTTATTAGTTTTGACCAAAATGTGGTTTAATGTGTCTGATATTATTGTTAGCATATTAGCATTTAAACTAACGGCAGCATGTGTTAGCTTCATGTGTCATTTCAACTCTTTCATGCTTGTATATTTTACAGTTTTACTCTGATGACACTATATATATATAAATATATATATATATATATATATCCATTATCTTTACCCTTTATTCCATTTTGGGTCACGGGGGTCGCTGGTGCGTGGGAGGAAACCAGAGCACCCGGAGAAAACAAACCCACGCATGCACGGAGAGAACATGCAAACTCCACCCAGAAAGGCCCCTGGACCAGGGTTTGAACCAGGGACCTTCTCGCTGAGAGGCAGCAGCTCTACCAGTTACGCCACCGTGCTGCCCTATATATATATAGTGGGGAGAACAAGTATTTGATACACTGTTGATTTTTCAGGTTTTCCCACTTGCAAAGCTTGTAGATGACTGTAATTTTTAATCATAGGTACTCTTCAACTGTGAGTGATGGAATCTAAAACAAAAATCCAGAAAAATACAATATATGATTTTTAAATAATTAATTTCCATTTTATTGTGTGAAATAAGTATTTGATACACCAGAAAAATGAAACTTAATATTTGGTACAGAAACCTTTGTTTGCAATTACAGAGATCAGACGTTTCCTGTAGTTCTTGACCAGGTTTGCACACACTGCAGCAGGGATTTTGGCCCACTCCTCCATACAGATCTCCTCCAGAGCCTTCAGGTTTTGGGGCTGTTGCTGGGCCACACGGACTTTAAGCTCCCTCCAAAGATTTTCTATGGGATTCAGGTCTGGAGACAGGCTAGGCCACTCCAGGACCTTAAGATGTTTCCTACGGAGCCACTCTTTAGTAGCCCTGGCTGTGTGTTTTGGGTCGTTATCATGCTGGAAGACCCAGCCACGACCCATCTTCAGTGCTCTTACTGAGGGAAGGAGGTTGTTGGCCAAAATCTCACGATACATGGCCCCATCCATCCTTCCCACAATGTGGTGCAGTCGTCCTGTCCCCTTTGCAGAAAAGCATCCCCAAAGAATGATGTTTCCACCGCCATGCTTCACGGTTGGGATGGTGTTCTTGGGGTTGTACTCATCATTCTTCTTCCTCCAAACATGACGAGTGGAGTTTAAACCAAAAAGTTCTATTTTTGTCTCATCAGACCACATGACCTTCTCCCATTCCTCCTCTGGATCATTCAGATGGTCATTTGCAAACTTCAGACGGGCTTTGACATGCGTTGGCTTGAGGAAGGGCACCTTGCGTGCACTGCAGGATTTTAATCCTTGACGGCGTAGAGTGTTACTGATTGTTTTCTTTGAGACTGTGGTCCCAGCTCTATTCAGGTCATTGACCAGGTCCTGCCGTGTAGTTCTGGGCTCATTCCTCACCTTCCTCAAGATCAATGATGCTCCACGAGGTGAGATCTTGCATGGCGCCCCAGACCGAGGGAGATTTTCCGTTATTTTGTATTTCTTCCATTTTCTAATAATTGCACCAACTGTTGTTGCCTTCTCACCAAGCTGCTTGCCTATTGTCCTGTAGCCCATCCCAGCCTTGTGCAGGTCTACAATTTTATC
>NW_023628213.1:0-2286 GCF_014905685.2 Nematolebias whitei | reverse complement strand
TACTTTATTTCACAATAAATCTTTTAACCCTCTCAGTGGTTGTTGTTTGCGATCCGGCCTCTGGTTCTTGACAGTAGAATCTGGCCATTATGGATCCAACACCAACCCGAGAGTGGTGCTCTAAGGTAGAAGGGGTTGTTAGTAAACTTGAGAAAGGGCTTCAGGAAATGGTTGTTTCTCTTCAAGCTTTGTCCCAACAGTCAAACCAAGTCATCAACCAAACCCTGTTGACTCCTGCACCAAGAGAACCACGGTTAGCCCCCCCTGAACATTTCAGAGGTGAGCCTGAGCAATGTCGACCATTTTTGACTCAGTGTGACATTCAATTTCAATTGCAACCTTCATGTTTTCCCACTGAGCATGCTAAAGTAGCTTATGCTGTCTCACTTCTCGCTGGAAGAGCCAAGACGTGGGGCACTTCTGAATGGTTAAAAGGTGGCGTGGTATGTCGTAATTTTTCTGAATTTTCCAAAGAGTTGTGTCGGGTTTTTGACCCCATCCTCCCTGAGAGAGAGGCAGCCCGAAGAATTTTTGATATTAAACAAGGCAAGGATTCTGTAACCAAATACATCATTCACTTTCACTCTGTTTCAGCAGACAGTCATTGGGATGAACACGCACTCACTGACGCCTTCTTCAGGGGGCTTAATGAAGATGTTAAGGATGTGCTGGCAACAATGGACTATCCCTCATCCCTACGCCAGCTGGAGGAGGTGGCCACCCGTGTTGACCTTCGCCTGCGTGAGCGTGAGCGTGACCGTGAACAGAGTCGAGGCAAGGCCACAGCCATGTCCAGAACCAGACATCACCTTGTGGATCATGAACCTAAAACGGAACAAACCAAGAGCCCTCAGGATCCTCTGTATGCTACGGAACCCATGCAACTAGGAAGAAGTCGTCTGACCACCCAGGAACGAGAACGTCGGAGGAGGTACCATCTCTGTTTTTATTGTGGTCAAGGCGGTCATGATTGTCATCATTGTCCAGTAAAAGACCAGGCTCAGCAGGAGAAGAGGCTCCTGTTGAGTCTTAGTCATAAGATCAAGTCCTCTCCACCTATCATGTCCAAGTCCAAGGTCAAGTTCATAATAAAGGGTGGTCAACCCGTCATCGTCTCAGCTTTTATTGATTCAGGGGCCGACACGGAATTAATTGATAAAACCTTTGCCAAATCCATAGATCTGACCATTGTTCCATCACCTAACAACCATAAGGTCCTCGCTTTAGATGGTCATCCTTTAAGTCAATCTGTCTTGAAACTGTTCCAGTCACCATGGTGTCGGCCAACAACCATTCGGAACTGATCAGATTCATTGTTATTGATTCACCCCAACTCCCAGTGGTTTTAGGTTCCACTTGGTTACGCAAACACAACCCCCAAATCGATTGGAGGAACCAAGAGATTGTAGGATGGGCTAATGAGTGTTATTCTACATGTATTCAGAGCCAACCCAGTTCACCAGCCCTTGTCACAGCCAATGAGGAGACCTATCCTAATCTAAGTCAGGTACCTAAAGAGTACCATGATTTGAAAGAGGTCTTTAATAAATCAAAAGCTACGTCCCTTCCGCCACATCGTCCATACGATTGTGGTATTGACCTGATCCCAGGTTCTACCCCCCCTCGGGGTAGATTATATTCTTTGTCTGGTCCCGAGCAAGAGTCCATGAGGAAATATATAACAGAGTCCCTCCAAGCTGGTATCATTAGACCTTCAGCATCCCCCGCTGGTGCAGGTTTTTTCTTTGTAGGGAAGAAAGATGGGTCACTTCGTCCATGCATTGACTATAGAGAACTTAACAAAATAACCATAAAGAACAAGTATCCTCTGCCCCTCATGAACTCTGCTTTTGATATAATCCAAAATGCTAAGATATTCACCAAACTGGATCTTCGCAACGCTTACCATTTGGTCAGGATACGGCGGGGAGATGAATGGAAGACGGCTTTTAATACCGCAGATGGCCATTATGAATATCTTGTTATGCCATTCGGCCTCACCAACGCTCCTGCCGTTTTCCAAGCCCTGGTTAATGATGTCCTTCGTGACATGATTAACATTTACGCTTTTGTTTACCTTGATGACATACTTATCTTTTCACAAGATAGCATTTCTCACCGTCGCCATGTCAGAGCTGTCTTAACCCGCCTTTTACAGAACAACTTGTTTGTCAAGGCAGAGAAGTGTGCTTTCCACCAAGTGTCCACCTCATTCCTTGGGTTCAACATTTCTCCAGGTCAAGTATCCATGGAACCCGGGAAGGTATCAGCGGTGGTGGATTGGCC
>NW_023628212.1:0-2286 GCF_014905685.2 Nematolebias whitei | reverse complement strand
ATTAACTGACAAGTCTGTCTCCCATTTTACAGTGGGAAGAGATATAGATTCATCTATTTTACTGAGTTTCTGATAAACCTTAGATAGTAATTTGGGAGGGTTAAGATTAAGGAATTTTAATACACTTGTTGACATTTCAATTCTAGTGTTATTAAGGTTAAATTTATTTTTGGTTATAGATTTAATTTGTTGATATTCTAAAAATTTATTCTTATCAATCCCATATTGTGTTATTAATCTGTTAAATGGGATGTAGTCCACTTCTTCATATATATGTTCCAAATATTCAATTCCTTTACACCTCCAACCTGGGAAGTTTATCATCTTATTCTTTTGTAGGATGTCAGGGTTGTTCCAGATGGGTGTACGTTTACATGGGATTAGTGAAGACTCTGTCATTTTAAGAAACTCCCACCAAGCTGTCAGAGAGGAGCTGATATTGATGCTTTTAAAGCATTCCTGTCGTTTTATGTTTGAGCTAATGAATGTAAGGTCCGAGATCATTATATTATTGCAAAGTGTCTGTTCTACGTCTAGCCAGGGTTCATCAAGGGGTGTGTGTTTTATCCATCTTGAGATGTATTCTAGCCTGTTGGCTAGAAAGTAATAATAAAAGTTGGGTAATTCTAGTCCTCCTTTATCTTTGGATTTCTGTAGTGTTTTTAATCTAATACGAGGGCATTTATCTTTCCGCAGAAATTTAGAAATAGAGTAGTCCAGGGATCTAAACCAGTCAGATGATGGTTTATTTGGGATCATTGAGAATAGATAATTTATTTTAGGCAAAACCATCATTTTTATTGATGCAATCCTTCCCATGAGAGATACGGGTAAAGATTTCCATCTAGCAAGATCATCCTCAATTTTCTTTAAAAGTGGGGTGTGGTTTAGTTTTGTTAAATCTGCTAATTTAGGCGAAACTTTGATACCCAAATATGTAATATTCCCCGATTGCAGTTGTGTAATAAGTGAATTGTTGAAAGAGCAATTAATTGGTAGAACTGTGGATTTTAGCCAGTTTATAGAGTAATCTGAAACTTTTGAGAAGGAGTTTATCAGTCCAATAACCTGAGAGATGGAGGTTTGTGAATGCCAGAGGAAGAGCAGCACATCATCAGCATATAGACTGATTTTGTGCTCTCTGTTCTTGCATTTTATGCCTTTAATATCTGTAGTTTGCCTGATTGCTGCGGCTAGCGGTTCGATGAAAATAGCAAACAGTGAGGGGGAGAGTGGACATCCCTGCCTGGTTCCCCTTTGCAGAGCAAAACTAGCTGATATTTGATTGTTTGTCCTAATGCATGCTGAAGGAGAACTGTATAATATTTGTAACCAATTTATGAAATAATTTCCAAAACCAAATTTATGTAAGGCTGCAAATAAAAATTTCCAGTTAACTCTATCGAAGGCTTTTTCTACATCTAGAGATAATATTGCAGTTTCAATATTTTTACTGTAAGAATAATCTATTAAATTAAATAATCTGCGTGAATTTGTGGATGAATGTCTCCCTTTTATAAAACCAGTTTGGTCTGGATGTATTATTAGAGGAGTTACCTTTTCTAATCTTTTTGAGAGGGCTTTACAAATTATTTTAAGATCAACGTTGATAAGAGATATTGGACGATAACTGGTAGGTAATACAGGATCTTTGCCTGGTTTTAACAGGAGACTTCTTTGGCAGAATTTATATTTTTTGGAAGACTGTTACTTTTCTCAGTTTCTTGTAGCATTTTGTGAAATAGTGGAGCCAGGATATTCCAGAATTCTTTATAGAACTCTGCTGGGAATCCATCTGGACCTGGAGCCTTTTTATTGGACATGCTTTTGAGGGCTTCCTGGAGTTCCACTGGTGTCAGTGGTGAATCCAGCTCCATTGTTTGAATATCTGATAGTTTAAGAAGTGTTATTTTATCCAGGAATTCATTATTTCATTATCTGATGGGTTTATCTGGGGCGAATATAAGTGATATAAAAATATGTTTTATAAGGTGTTAAGTCGCCTTTATGCCTATTCAAACATGTACTTTGTGTGTGTGTTACTTATAATATTTAGACACTCTTTGATGGTTAGCAGAGGGACGAAGGGGGCAGTGTATCCTCTCTAGGAATGCTTTAATAAGCATTAGGAGTGCTTTTGGCCGTAGAGCTTTGGCCCGCTTTGCGGTCACGGCGCTCCTTACTGGAAGGACATGTTTTTATGAGCCATCGCTCTGTTGCACAGACTGCTTTGATGATGGAAAACATGTTTTAATTAGATCTGTCCTCCTGACAACCATCAAACTT
>NW_023628211.1:0-2286 GCF_014905685.2 Nematolebias whitei | reverse complement strand
TTGCAAGCTTGTCACTATGTCCTAAGGGATGTTTTCAATTTTGCCAATGTGTCTTAAGGGATGTTTTCAAGCTTGCAAGTATGTCCTAATGGATGTTTTAAAGCCTGCAAATGTGTTTGAATGCTGTTTTCCAGCTTGCTAAGGTGACTTTATGGGTTGTTTTTTAAGCTTGTCAATGAGTCTGATGAGATGTTTTTAAGATTGCCATGATGTCTGAAGTGATGTTTTCAAGCTTGGCACTTTGTCCAAAGTGATGTTTTCAAGCTTGCTACTATGTCTGAAGAGATGTTTTCAATCTTGCCAATGTGTCTGAAGTGATGTGTTCAAGCTTGCCACTATGTCTGAAGTGATGTTTTAAAGCTTGTCACTTTGTCTGAAAGGATGTTTTCAATCTTGGCAATGTGTCTGAAGTGATGTTTTCAAGCTTGCCACTAAGTCTGAAGTGATGTTTTCAAGCTTGTCACAATGTCCAAAGGGATGTTTTCAAGCTTGGAAATGCATCGTAAGGGACGCTTGCCACTATGTCTGAAGTTATGTTTTCAAGCTTGTCTCTATGTCTGAGGGGATGTTCTCAATCTTGCCAAAGTGTCTGAAGTGAAGTTTTCAAGCTTACCACTATGTCTCAAGGGATGTTTTCAATCTTGCCAATGAGTCTGAAGTGAAGTTTTCAAGCTTGCCAATATGTCTGAAGTGATGTTTTCAAGCTTGCCAATATTGTCCAAAGTGATGTTTTCAACCTATCAAATGTGACTTTATGGGATAGTTTCAAGGTTGTCAATGTGTCTGAATTTATGTGTTCAAGCTTGCCACTATGTCTGAAGTGATGTTTTAAAGCTTGTCACTTTGTCTGAAGAAATGTTATCAATCTTGCCAATGTGTCTGAAGTGATGTTTTCAAGCGTGCAAATGTGACTTTATGGGATGGTTTCAAGGTTGTCAATGTGTCTGAATTTATGTTTTCAAGCTTGCCACTATTTCTGAAGTGATGTTTTCAAGCTTGCCAATATGTCCTAAGGGATGTTTTCAACCTTGTAATTTTGTCTTAAGATATGCTTGCCAATGTGTCAGAAGTGATGTTTTCAAGCTTGCCACAATATCCAACGTGATGTTTTCAAGCTTGCCCCTATGTCCTAAGGGATGTTTTCAACCTCATAATTTTGTCTGAGGAGATGCTTGCCAATGTGTCTGAAGTGATGTTTTGAAGCTTGCCACTATGTCCAAAGTGATGATTTTAAGCCTGCAAATGTGTTTGAAGGGATGTTTTCAAACTTGCAAATGTGACTTTATGGGATATTGTCAAGCTTGTTAAAGTGTTTGAAGTGATCTTTTCAAGCTTGCCACTATGTCCTAAGGGATGTTTTCAAGCTTGCCCCTATGTCCTAAGGGATGTTTCCAAGCTTTTAAATGTGTCTGAAGGGCTGCTTGCCAATGTGTCTGAATTGATGTTTTCAAGCTTGCAACTATGTCCTAATGGATGTTTTAAAGCCTGCAAATGTGTTTGAATGCTGTTTTCCAGCATGCTAAGGTGACTTTTTGGGTTGTTTTTTAAGCTTGTCAATGAGTCTGATGGGATGTTTTTAAGATTGCCATGATGTCTGAAGTGATGTTTTCAAGCTTGCCACAATATCCAACGTGATGTTTTCAAGCTTGCTATTATGTCTGAAGTGATGTTTTAAAGCTAGTCACTTTGTCTGAAGGGATGTTATCAAGATTGCCAATGTGTCTGAAGTTATGGTTTCAAGCATGCAAATGTGACTTTTTGGATGGTTTCAAGGTTGTCAATGTGTCTGAATTGATGTTTTCAAGCTTGCCACTATGTCTGAAGTGATGTTTTCAAGCTTGCCAATATGTCCTAAGGGATGTTTTCAACCTTGTAATTTTGTCTTAAGATATGCTTGTCAATGTGTCTGAAGTGATGTTTTCAAAGCTTGCCACTATGTCAGAAGGGATGTTTTCAATCTTGCCAATGTGTCTGAAGTGATGTTTTCATGCTTGCCACTAAGTCTGAAGTGATGTTTTCAAGCTTGTCACAATGTCCAAAGGGATGTTTTCAAGCTTGGAAATGCATCGTAAGGGACGCTTGCCACTATGTTTGAAGTTATGTTTTCAAGCTTCTCTCTATGTCTGAGGGGATGTTCTCAATCTTGCCAAAGTGTCTGAAGTGAAGTTTTCAAGCTTACCGCTATGTCTCAAAGGATGTTTTCAATCTTGCCAATGAGTCTGAAGTGATGTTTTCAAGTTTGCCAATATGTCTGAAGTGATGTTTTCAAGCTTGCCAATATTGTCC
>NW_023628210.1:0-2286 GCF_014905685.2 Nematolebias whitei | reverse complement strand
TATTCAGTTTGTAACGTTAAAAAGAAATATCTATAATCAATTATAAGTAGTATATTAACAGAGTGTTATTTTGTATTCATTTTGTGTTAAAGGAACTGCTTGCCTGGCTGTCTGCTGAGGAAGTCGCTGTGCGAGACATCTTCATTTATTGAGTACAGTTTCTGTTTACAAGATCAAAATGCGGTGGCCACCAAAGCACGTGGTGATAGGGATAGGTGTTTTGTCATCCATCGTGTTGTCACTCATTTTCTCTTTTGAATATTTCTGCATCATTCCCGGTTTACCAGAGTGTGAGCAGACTGGAGCAACAGGCAGGGTGCGAAGGAGTGTGACACCACACACAGTCATGAAAGATGCGTATGGCCTTCCGGTGCTGAAAGTAGAGTATCCCAAAGACACCACCACTACCCTAAGCCTGCCAATCTGTGACATGTTTTATTGTACGGATTACCGTATTGCGAGTGCAGCCTTTTATATATGTCCATGTGGCAATCCACCCAGATGTTCGTGGTGCCACAAGTGGAATTATGTCACGTTGTATTCGGGATCATGGAAACCTGATATGTCTGGACATCAGACTAATTACAGAGATTGGTGGAGGACGCATGCCACCTTGGCAAAAAATAACAGATACTTGTTATTGTCCTTTAAGTATGTTCGTACTTGGAATAAGTTAACCAGACTAAAGCGCGAGATGATCTACACCTTGGTGACGGAACCCATTTATGTGCTTGTAGCCGCGGATGTCGCCGGCGATGACCCTTTCCGGGTGTTACAACTTGCTCTTAAAGAGTTGCCAGTCCAAGACCCTACTCCTCCTCCGACCCAGGAGTCATCGCTCCCAATGTGTATGCGAATTGATAGTGTTGACTATACCAGCTTAACCCCTGTGGATGTGATTGCTATGTCCACTGGCTATACTGACTCTAACATTTGGTTAGCTTGGCTCGCTGAGGCTGCTAGACAGGCTTCTTTGTCTGAATGTGTAGCTTGTGCTGCAGCTCGACCAAATTTGTACACCCAGCCAGCTCCATTACACTCAGAGGACGCCTGGGGATTTCATTGCATTTTAAGTCTGACTATGAGAAAATATACTAAGAATTGCACTACATTAGATCAGGTATTCCCAATTATTTCTAATATAACCAAATTAGGCTCGTTTACTCCGGTAGAACGATTTGACTATTACTGTTTTAATTACACCTCAACTGCAAATAAAAGAGTTGCCTTAGGACAAATTCAGGATGAATGGTGTAATATCACGCAACAAAATGTCTCTGACAACACCCGTGTGGGTAAGGTGGCTCGCGCTGATCTGTATCATTATTGTGGTGGTAGACGTTTACTAACACATATCCCTCAGGATTCTGTGGGATTGTGTGCATTAGTACGCTTAGCTACATCGTTAACCTTGATTGGCCCTCGTTTGGAAGTTTTAAATGACACCTCCACCTCTCCCAGTAGGAAGAGACGTTCAACGCATAATTTTGACCCCACTGTGGGCTCCACTACATATATTGATGCCATAGGAATCCCTCGGGGAGTTCCTGATGAGCACAAATTAGCAGATCAGATTGCGACAGGTTTTGAAAATTTACCTGTTGTTTCAGCATATTTCCCAATTACACCAAATAAAAATGTTGACCGAATAAATTACATACATTACAATGTCATGCGTCTGTCCAACCTTACCAGAGACGCTGTTGAGGGTTTAGCGGAGCAACTAGCTCCAACTTCTCTGATGGCTGTACAAAATCGAATGGCTCTAGACATGATTTTAGCTGAGCGACAAGGAGTGTGTAGTATGTTTGGTGAGTTATGTTGCAGTTTCATACCAAATAACACGGCGCCTGACGGTAAGGTCACTAGGGCCCTAGAAGGTCTACGCACCCTCTCAAACGAGATGAAATCCCACTCTGGTGTAGATAATCCTCTTGATGAATGGCTCTTCAAAGTGTTTGGCCCCTGGAAGCAGATGATTGTGTCCATGTTGATGTCAGTTGCAGTATTTGCAGCTATTTTAATCACATGTGGATGTTGTTTTTGTATTCCCTGCCTGAGATCCCTGTCAGTACGTCTTATCACTTCCACTTTAGAGAAGCGTGACCCTGAAATAGCTCGTCAGCTCCTAATGCACAGAGGTTATGAACTTTCTGATTTTGAGATGCAACCACGCCGGCGCAGAGAAGCATATTCTTCCGCTTGATGTCGACCTCTTTAGATGAGGTCGAAAGGGGGAATTGATGTGAAATAAAGATTGTGTTCCTTGTTGAATCTGACTCCCAC
>NW_023628209.1:0-2286 GCF_014905685.2 Nematolebias whitei | reverse complement strand
TGGGTAGCTGCACAATCATATGTGAGCAGAGTAAACAGGAGGGGGCTCAACACACATCCCTGAGGAGAGCCAGTGCTGATGGTTATGATGGAGGAGGAGAGGTTGTGGATCCTCACTAACTGTGGTCTGTTTGTTAAAAAGTCTAGTACCCAGTTGCAAATGGAGGGGCTTAGTCCTAGTGTGGATAGTTTGTCCATCAGGGTTTGGGGGATCATGGTGTTGAAGGTGGATGTGAAGTCCACAAAGACTTGACAAAGACTCCACAAATTTGGTCCAAGGTGTTTATGAATTGAAAGAATCTTTTCATTGAAATAAGACATCAGAGAGTTGCAAAATTCTGTGGAAACCATGTGAGAGGGTAATGAGTTAGGAGATGAGACTGAACGGTTAAGGAGAGAGAACAAAGTCTTTGAATTGCCAACATTGGAACTGATGATGTCAGAGAAGTAGCTGGATTTGGCTTGAGAAATACATTTTGACCGCTCGGATCCGGCAACTCAAATCTCCTCCCCTAAAAGTCCAAAGTCATTGCATATTTTTATTTTGATTATTTATTAAAAATACAATGAGAGGAGACGTTGCCCAGTTTGTGGAGTGGATGTTCCAGCCGCACCACGCTCCTGCCAGCAGAGACGCAGACTGCATGTCTTGAGGGGACCGTCTTCATCCTCCTCCAGCTGTGCGCCCTGAGACAGGTGTTTTACGCACAGCGTCTCCAGACAGCTCTGCAGGACGCGTGCACAACTGCTGTGTCAGAACTCCTGAATATATCACCGTAGTGCATAACATTTCAGACATAATAAATAAGCTTACAATAAAAAATAAAAATACGAGTGAAATGTTTGATGTGTATAAACATCACGTATCAAAACAACGGCACTAATTAGTCAATTAAGAGCAATCAAAATGTTGAAAAGGCAATTTATTATCTAAAATAAATGGATGGATGGAGTGTCCTTAGCTGGACAACTGAGGCAGTGGCAATTGAGATTGGAGCAGAACACACAGGACTAAATTCAGCAGAGTTCCGGTCAGACAGTGTGAGTGTGGGGGGGTTAGGACGCTTGACAGAATTGGAGCTGCATTCACACACAGGCTTGTTGCTCTCTAAAATAGTAATTTCAATTCAACCTTTATTTCTACAGGCTGTTAATCTCAATGAGCCTCATCATTTCTGTTTTTAATCACTTTAATCATATGTTTACAGATGTTTAACAACCTGTTAAATACACCAAAATGCAGGAAATGGGATCTCTTTTATTCCAAATTTTCTGGGGGAGGACCCACAGACCACACTCCCCCTTGCAAACACCCACACCCTCACCCCCGGGACCACCTACTGTTTTTGTCCCAGCATCAATTAGTTTACAAATTAAGCCCTGGTTAGAACCCTAAAGATCCCACAGAGCTCCAACAGACCAATTTTAAGAAATTAAAGATGATGTCACCACATAAGACCTGCTGAGAGGGTCATCCATTAAAACTCACTGAGGGGGACAGGAGGACATTCATCAGAGACATCCAGGAGGACAAAAACAATCCTGATGGAGCTGAGAGATGGAGGATCTGTCTACAGGACCACTAGAAGATGCTCGGAGCTGGACTTCATGGAGGAGGGGACAGGAGGGAGACACCAAACCTGTGGAAGTAGGTGCTGTGGTCTGATGAGACATGAAGGGCAATATCACATCTGAGACAAACCACCGTGCTGCCTTTATTTTTACATGTGCATTTTAATTAGTCTTCTTTGCATGCTGGTAGAGGGCGACATCACGGTTGTTTAGTTTTGTCTTCACTGCAGCCAGCAGCAGCTGATTAGAGCTCAACTGTCTGCATCTGTCACTCTCACACTTTAAAAGCTGCACTCTTTCTCCTCTTCGGTGCCCGGTAGTTGAAAGTTCTCTGCAAGTAGATACCTTGCATTCATGACCCTGTCTTGTTTCCCTTTAGCCATGGTGTTCTCCTGTCATAGTTCACCTGTTCTCCTCGTTCCTGTCCCGCTCCTAGTTCCTGTCCTTACCTCTCGGCTCAACCTCCTGGCTCCTGACTCTCGACTCACCTGGACATGGTCTCTCGCTCGACCCCTTGGATTATTAAGCCTTCTGTCTTCAGTTCTGACCTTCGCCTGCACGACTACGCCTCATCGTCGTCTCCTCCGGTACCTTCAGTCATCTGCTCTCTGGTTTTGGACCCTGGCTCGTTGGACCACGACTCTACGCTTAACGGACTCTTCACCTGCCTGTCGCTGCGGCCGGCTGCAGCCCCTCACTGGACTCAGCTTCTCCA
>NW_023628208.1:0-2287 GCF_014905685.2 Nematolebias whitei | reverse complement strand
CATTGTTAGGCTGATGGTCCTTCTTGAGCATGTGATCAGCTGGTTTTGGTTGTCAGCAGCAAACTGGTTGATCCACTCTGAGAAGGTGCTATTTAAGAGACTGAGCTGAATACAGCACCTCAGACTGAGGAAGTCTCTTGGATGAGAGACGAAACGTTTCTACATTTTTGTGCTTTGTTTTATGTTTTGTTTTTTTGAATGTCCAGAGGACCAGATTGAACTTTTTTGGATTTTTCTACCTGGATTATTGAGCATGCATCAGGATATTTTATTTGAAGGCGCCTTTCAAATCACTCAAGGTCACTGAACAAGAAATACAAAAATAAAAACAATAAAATAATGTCATATATATATATATATATATATATATATATATATATCACACTATGTTATGGCTACTTCTTCATTGCTAAGGGTTAATTGGCAGAGGCGGCCATCTTGAATTACGTTGACTCCCAAAGTTAACGAGTTACACATGTACATCCAACGATTATTTTCTGAGAGTTTTATGAAAATTCATTCAGTGGCAGACAAAAATTAAAAAAGACAGCCAATTACACTATTTTGTATTTTTCAGGCCCTGGGCAATAATACTTACAACTGTTACTTTAGGCTTTAGTTTAGCAACGTACAAGTGGTTATGTTAAGCATGTATTGATATCAGTGTATATGGGGGGTATTGGCAGTTTTGTACACCATATTATAGCTCTGGCAGCTGAAGTGGGAGGATCAGATTCTGATTATGGCACAAACCCACACAGGTCAGGATAAAATAACCTTAAAACATAACAAAAACCTACAATAACAGGTGTGTTATGTGAAAAGTGAACACACTGTTCAGATATGTTGGACAAGGAGAACAAACGAGGCAAAATGCACAGGGGAGCAACTTATCAGGCAGCTCTCAGAGACCAGCTTCTTTATTTTTGTCTTTCAAAGAGCAGCAGAAGGTCAGAGGGCTACAAAGATACACACAGCAGTGATGCCATTGCTCATTTTGACTTGAACAAGATTTATCTTGTCACCTGAACTGTTTTATGAGAGTCCAGACATACTCTGTACAAATAAGAGGCTCTAAACTACAAGGCCTGCATGTAAAAATATGAATTGGTGCTGTAAATCCAGGCGGGCGTGCATCGTTAAAGTAGTTTAGGGTTGCTTATTTCACAGATGATGTGTCTGAATGAACATTTTTAACTGGCCGTTGTGCTCAGCCCTGCAGAAAACGGTCTCTGAAGTGATAAGAGCACATTTTTGCAGGACAGAGGTGAGGCTCTACATATGTTATCCATGAAGCTCTAACCCTCTACAAGAAGCAGGATGTTCCAAACATGCGTCTCTTGCATCTTTTAAAATCAAACACAGCTCTGATAATGTAATGGTCCCATGAAAATGTGGATTATTAGTTGCTGAAGATAACCGCTTTGACTAATTGACCAATTTTTATTCTACATTTTGTCTCCATTAGCTTATCTTAATTAAGATGTGATGCCACTTTTTAATCCTGTAATTACATTAGCAACATCTCTGGGAGCATCTGGGAGCTGCTCATCACAAAGGTATAATGCAATTATTAGCAGCTTAACATTCTGCAGATTAGACGTTCACACGGTCCCAGACTGACGCTGACATGCAGCCGGGCAGAGGCCTTCGTTAAACTGTGTGAAGGCGTACACAGAAACATGAAGAAACTTTTTTTTTTTTTTAAACTAAAGTTCTTTTTACATTTTTATCAAATATGTTTTTTAAATTACATAACAAAAGTATATTGGTGAAAAGTGGGTCAAGTAACAACATTAAACAAAATGCACAAACATGTTGAACTTTAAAGATGCTGGTTTGTTTGATTTATTAAAAGCTGAGATCTTTGATGTCTCAGCATGTCAAGGGAAGATACGATGGAGAGACTACGTCTTTTGGTTTACCTGGGAACACTTTTGAAGTCCTCTCAGAAGAACTGGAAGAGGTGGCAGTGGAAAGAGATGTCTGGGCCTCCCTGTTCAAGAGGCTGCGCCTGAGAACCCAACTTCAGAACAAGTGGAAGATGGTGGATGGATTTTTTTATGATGCTTTTTACTTTTTAAATCTATTATTATTTGGTGTGTCAGCTTGTCCCATTATTTTATGCACAAGCAGCTTTCTGTTAAAATTCATTTCATGGGCAGATGATTTTTGTTGCAAGTTTCACAATTTACTTTTTTTTAACACTCAAAAGGCCTCATGGGGAAAACTCAGCCATGTATTTATTTTTGTCAAAATTTTTGATTGACTTTTTTTTTTTTTTTTT
>NW_023628207.1:0-2287 GCF_014905685.2 Nematolebias whitei | reverse complement strand
TTGCTGTTTTCTGACTTCTAGTAACCTCTTACGTCACAAAACACACCCCTGTCTGGTTGATATTGACCAATCAGGGACTCCCAAATGGACCGGGAATAGAGCCCTTTAAAATGTCGGTACTTCCTAGTTCTCCCAGTTCTGTGTGGTAGCAGTTCTGAGATGTTGGCAGTTCAGTGAACTCGTTGGTCTGTGAGTTGCCGTTGGAGTCGGGCTGGAGAGTTTGCAGCTCCAGTTGTTTGGGAGAACAGAAGTCCAGCCATGATAAGGCTCTTCCGAGTTTTATGGGATTATAACACTTCCACCTCTGGGTGGAACTCTGACGGACTCCACTCATGTGAAGTCCACTTGCTGAGGTGAGCTTGTGTCAGACGGGATATCGTCACTACTTCGGACGAGTCACAGCCATCCTATGGAGACGCTGGACAGGTAGCGTTAACTGGAACTCCGTATCTGCTGATTCATCTTCAGAGAGGTAACGAGTCAAGTTTACTACCGAGCGTACCGAGGAAAAGCTGGGTTCGAATGGAGAGTGTCGGTTCTGGTCAACACTCCCCCTCACACACCATCTTTTACTCCCTTTAAACTTCATTTTCCATCTTTAAATTCTTCTATCAAGTAGAAATCATTCCAGATAATTTAGAAATGTCTGGGTAAAGTGCTCATCCACCGCCGTGTGGATAATTGATCATAATTGTACAGCTCGCTGATTAATTATGTTGTTATTCTCATATTTTGCCAAATTAATGTAAATGTTTGATGTGTTAAACTTGATTCTGTTAATAAATGACCCACTGTCGTGGTGAGTCAAAGATAATTAACGTCTCACGTCCACATTTCATTAAATTCAATGCACGTTTATATTCAGTCCAGAAAAATGAAGAATCCGTTTTAATTGATGAATATATCTCAGGATATGTCATACTACATTCTGGTGGCCCGTGACATGTTCATAAATGGACTGTGTATTCGTGTAAAGATTGAATATTCCATGTTGGCATGAAAAAATAGCATATTGTTTGTTGTGCTGAAACGCAGCTGAAGCTGCGGCGCTTGGAGTAAACACTGCATGTTTACGCAGCGGCTGAGCTGCGCGCTTGGAGAAAACACTGCATGTTTATGCTGGAGATGTTTTGAGGCTGAAATTGTGAGTCATTGAGTCTTTTGAAAGCTGAAATTGTACGTTTGTGGTGTGTGACGAGTTTGCTGAGCTGTGGAAACGCTTTATTCTGTAAAACTGAGGTCCAGACGTGACTCTGGTCCGGCTTGTTTTGATAAGTTCGAACGAGTTTGTTTTAAATGGTGGGAAAGACGTTTTTAATGCCGGGGCGCCGACTCCGTAAAGCTCAGAGCTTGATTCGTGACACTTGTAACAGAAATTGGTGCATTTTGACAGTTTAAAAGGTGAAAAGTTGTCGAATTATTTCAGGCTAACAGTAACATGCTAGTTGGAAAAACGGTCCGTAATTGGTTGAATTAGCTGCTGTGTAACGGTTTCATTGGCTGAGAGACGTGTCAGTCACACCGTGTTGCTCTGTCATTGGTGGATTCAGTCACGTGACCCAGAAATGAAAACTCGTTTTTCATAGGGAATAAAATCTGCTTTGTAAAGTTCAAAAACGCTTTAAAAGCTGTATTCTGATCAGCTGCTAGTTCTTCGAAGTCTAATTGCTAAAAGGTTGCCACGTTTGAGTAAAAAATCCGTTCAGAAATGTTGGTTTTAACCGTGTCTAGCCGATGCTAATTTTAAGCTAACAGCTAACAGCCGGATGCTACAGGAAGTCATAGCGACTCCTACTGGACATCACTAACAGTGTCTGGGTTGCAATAAATTGAGGTTATGCTGCCACCTCCTGTGGAGACTTGAGATCACAGGTTTTCACTTCGTTTTAGGTTATTTTTGAGTGGAATTAAACTTATTTCTTTCTGTAAGGCATTTTTGAGTTAATAAACGTTCCTCAGAGCTGAATAATCACTGTTATCTTGCGTTTAAAAAAGTAATTAAGGTATTTATGCGAGAAAGGCATTTACCAGGACGTTTTTCATTCACTGAATTCCTCAAACAAAAAGGTACAAAATGAAAAATTAGAAACTTTTAAAAGATACGGTTAAGATATTCACAGAGTTGATAAGGTTTACTCATTTGCTGGAGAGATAATACACGTTTAATTGCTAGATCATTAAATAAGAGTAAATATATCAGAAGAGAGAGACTCTTCTGATTTTATCTTACCACCTAAAATAACACATTCTACTATTTAATTTTAAATAGCAGATAATGGAGGACGAA
>NW_023628206.1:0-2287 GCF_014905685.2 Nematolebias whitei | reverse complement strand
CCAGTGTTGGCTGCCTCAAAAGGATGTCGTCCACATAGATCAGTGTCCCACGCTCGTGGGCGTCTGGACATGCTTTGTTCAAAAAGATGTTGAACTCTGCAGGTGAGTTAGCGTAGCCAAAGGGACACCTGTTAAAGGTGTATTGTCGGCTGCCAAAAGTGAAAGCTAGTTTGTGTTGGTCTTTGGCGCGCACAGGAATGGTCCAAAAACCAGAGGCGACGTCGAGGGTCGAGAAGTACTTACCATCGGTGACCTTTGGCAGTTCCTGATGGAGCTGAGTCATTGGCCACCTGGATAAAGGTACTTGTTTATTTAGCTTTCTGTAGTCTATGGTAAGTCTCCACTTACCATTTGGTTTTAAGACTAGCCATAAAGGCGCAGAGTAGGTGCTATTACATTGTCTGATTATACCTTTGACCAAAAGGTCATCAATGATCTCCTGGACAGGCTGATGTGTTGCCAGAGGGATCTTGTATTGTCTGACAAATGTTGGCGGTGCGTTGGGTGGGGTTTGGATGCTCCCTGTGTGGAGTGAGGTCAACCCACAATCTGTTGAGTCAGTTGAAAATGACTTTTCATATTTTAAAAGAACTTGGCGAAGTTTGTCTCTTTCTTCATCAGATGTCAGAGCGTCGGCTTGGGCGACCACCTGTTCAATCTGTGCTGAGACTGATAAGTGTTCTTGTTCTTTGGGGAGCTCCAACGAATCCCTTTCTGAGTCGTCGGACCTGTCTATGGGTAAGACACCATAGGTTTGAGGTCCTCGGTCGACGTCATCGGTTGAGAAAAGAGCTATGGCCTGTGTTGGTTTTGTGAACCATACTGGCCCAGTTTCTTGACTCGGTACCAGGTTATCTGGGAGTCCTCCCAGAAATGGAATGCCTAGTTCAAAATCATGAAAATCCGTGGAAATCAACCATCCTAGCATAGTGTTTTTTGGGATCAGCACCTCATCCGTGCCTGTGTTACACACAGCAACAGATGTGGTCCTGGAGTCAAGGCTCACTTGGTTCGTGGCTTCCACAGACAGTCCCAAATTGAAAAACGCAGGAGAAGGTTGAAATTATGCCTGTTTATGGCTAATAGCTTGTCCAGCTATGATGTGGATTCGCACCCTTAGGTTAATCACCTGAGGTGGTACTGTGGTGGTTTGGTTGCTAGCAACCTGGCAGGCCTCTGGAATGGTCTGTCCAGCCTTAAGGTTTGCTGTGTCTAGCACAGGAGGATCCTTTGTGGCTGGTTTTAGGGACCACAGCACCTTGTTGATGGTGTCCACGTGGACACCCAACCTTACCAAAATGTCAGAGCCTATGTAGGTTGCATGTGGTAAGTTTTGGATCACGAGAAACGGGTGAACCAGTTCTCGTTGGTTCCCATTTAGTTTTAGGTTAATGACTCCTTCTGCGGTCATTACCTGTGAACTATTGGGAACTAATGGAAAGCGGAAAGCTTTTTTAATTAGTTCTAGACCCACGTGTTTGTGAACCAAGGTTTCATAGAAAGCTCGGTTAATTGCTGATTTATCTGTCCACAGAGACAGAACAGCATCGTTGGTGTGGGATCCTTGGATCTCTACACCTTTAACTACCAGTGGTAGGTAGTGTTTGGTGGACTCTGACTGCTCCAGCTCACAGAGGAGACTGTCTTGTTGGGTCAGAGTTTGGACCACCGGGTGGGTCTCTTTGGTTTCACATGATGTCAGAGGAATACTCACCGGGCTCGTGTCCTCGGCTGAGGAGTCCTTTGCGCCTTCCGCGGTACCTGCTGTTAGGCAGTCTGTGTTACACTCCGGAGGCAATTCTATTGGCAGTGGTTTGCTCACTTTTTTCCACATCGTTTGATCACCATAATCTATAATCGTGTCGAAGCGATTTATAAAATCCTGGCCAACCAAAAATGGGAATGAGTGAACACTGGACACGTGTATCGGGTGGTATAGTGTCATTCTGCCAATCTGCATGTGAACCATTGCTATAGCTGTCAGGGTTGTCTTCTTCTCTGAGAGACCCTGCATTTCTATAGCACATTCTGTGAGAGGTATTATCCTGTTAACACTGGCAGCCGCTGTCCTCAGCTCCTCGAACAGTCTAGCTGACATAATTGTTATGTCTGCCCCACCGTCCAGAAGTGCTTCATGTGTGAGGACACCTTCGAGCGTTACTGACAGGTATGCCTTCCTGGCGACCCCCCTCCTGATAAAGTTACACAGAAACCTCTTAGGTTTTTTCTGACGTTTCTTTACACGTTCAGCCTTGTCTGTGTAATCTTGGTTTGTCTGAACCGTCAG
>NW_023628205.1:0-2288 GCF_014905685.2 Nematolebias whitei | reverse complement strand
GGATCTATCAAAGAGCAGGATCTATCAAAGAGCAGGATCTATCAAAGTGCAGGATCTATGAAAGAGCAGGATCTATCAAAGAGCAGGATCTATGAAAGAGCAAGATCTATCAAAGTGCAGGATCTATGAAAGAGCAGGATCTATGAAAGAGCAAGATCTATGAAAGAGCAGGATCTATCAAAGTGAAGGATCTATGAGTGTGTGAATAGTTACATTTGCAACAAACTGATAATATCATAACCACAAGTATCAGACTGGTTGCATCCACAGCTTGAGGCCACACAGTGTCAGGGCTGTAGCGCATGCACACGCTTCATCCATCCACCAGAGGAGGCTGCTCTTTGTCACGATGCTGTGACGTCATCCATGTTGCAGCAGGCCAGCTTCAAGGCCAGTTTGTGGTGAAGGAAGGCACGACTTTCAGAATGCTACCTGAGCCGCTGCACCACTCAGCTGAGCAAGGCTCCATGGTTAACATTACAATAACTGTAAAGAATGATAGTGTGTCAGCAGCTGGTGTCCCAGTGTCCCAGGGCACTGGTGCGAGGAGCTGCCTCATGGACGGATATAAACCCGTAAATGAGCAAACCAAGCTTTTTAACACCCCCCTCTTTCTTTGTGAGAATCAAGCGAGACATGAAGGAGAAGCTGCTAAAAATAACTTCCAGCTCCAACAGGTTGCTGCTGTGGATGCTGGGGGGCATCTTCCCTCCACGGAGCGGAAGGCGGGGCCTGTGACGTCACCGTCAGGCGGCTCGGCTGCTGTGAGTCCAGCTGAGCGCGAGGAGGGAAGAAGGAGAGGTGCGTGTAAAGAGGGACGAAGCCGAGGAGGCTGTGAGCACACCGCGGACATGGAGGGACGCACGGAGGAGCAACACAAGGAGAGACTGTTGTGGAACGTCAAACGAGAGGTAGGCTCTGCTCCCATGGCCTCCTGCTGCTCCTCCTGCTGCTCCTCCTCAGCTTCAGCAGCAGGAGGAGCAGCAGCCTCAGCTGATCAACTCTAACCAGATACTGACCTGGGCGTTTTTCTTTTACAACAGAAGGAAAGAGAAACATCCGAATGATGTAACTGGAGCAGCTGCAGATCACAGCAGTATGCTCTGGTCTCGTGTATCCAATGACGTCACACTGGTCCTTGTTTAAAAGCTGCTGTGATGATCATCCACTCTTATACTGGTATTCCAGAGTGCTGGGCTGGGGTGTGGAGTTGAAACAGGTTATTAAAGGTCCCTGCAGGCAGGAAGCTGCATGTCCATGTTTCCCAGCAGCTGAACAGAGCCACAGGCTTTTTGCTTGGAGTGACTGGCTCTCGCCCACAGCCACCAGTATCACTGCACCCTGCCTCACTGGAACCATGTTCTCTTTGTGGAGCGGAAACTCCAAACACAACATTTACCTGTACACCACTCCAAAAAGATGTTTGAACATGGCAAGGTGTGGCTCCGGGCCCATCACCCTGTTTGTAGCAGAGGAAATATAAAAATGTATCTTTTCCAGACGTAGTACACCACAGGAGGAGGACGACTGCTGGAACAGTACCAGTACTAAAAAGTTCACCTCTTATTGCAGCAGAAACAAAATACTTATCTTCATATCTGACGTAGACTGGTATAAGTATTGAGAATAGATTTTAAATACATTGTCAAGTAAAAAAAACAAAATCAGCATGCTGTTTTATTAATATTTTTAGAGTTTATTTGTAATTCTTAAATAATTGAAACTGTATAACTTCTACTTTGCTGTTGTGCTCATTATAAAACCTGACGAGCTGAAGTTAGTGAGTCCTGCGTAGACCTGTGTTTCTCTGGCTACCATGCAACTCTTATAGCTTGTTGCCAACATTTGGTTCAGAAGGCTGTTGCTTAAAAAACGAGGCAGGTAATTAGGTTTCAAACTTTAGCTGACTGGCTCATCTGCTGCAGAGTTCCCAGCATTTCATGACCACAAGCAAGTTTTCCTTGATTTCTCTGAGTAAATCCTGAAACTCTAGCGGTTCTCCCCAGAAGATATTTTATAAAGTAGATACCATTTCCTGCATTCTGGTGTATTTGAACAGGTTGTTAAACATCTACGTTTACCTACATAAGTAAACACTTGATTTAATAACTGTTTTAGAGAACACGGAACAATGCTCCCGCCACCCTGGTCACAACCAGTGGCGCCAGAACAGGGGGGGCCAGGGGGCCATTACCCCCCTCACTTTACGGCCTTGCCCGTCAGCTGGTCCCAGACATTTACACAGGCTACACCCAACAAGCTGTGACTGACATCTCTGTGCGTGCGTG
>NW_023628204.1:468-2288 GCF_014905685.2 Nematolebias whitei | reverse complement strand
GAGTGTGCAGCATGACAGAGGAGCTGACAGAGAGCAGAGCTATGACAGTTTTCGCTCTTAAATGGGTATAAGATAAATCACTAGCATACACAGTTGGCTTCATGAACATCACAAGCATGAAGTGCATGAGCATAGATTGGGTCCATTTTGCTTGTTCAAGCTCATTTAAAGCAAAAACATTGAATCTCATTTGAATAAGTGCACAATTAGTTATTTAAAATGAATTCACACACACACACACACACACACACACAAACACACACACACACACACACATCCACTTTCACATGCTTTGTAGCGAGACTTCCTACAAAATCAACATAACACACACCTGTGCTGTTTTTTCTCTCAGTCAGACCTGCTTACTGAGTAACTGGTGCAATTATTGAGCTTTCGAGCTGTGATTACCTCGAGCGACGACTCAGGGCTGCATTATAAGTGCATCTATTCTTTTTCACCCTCTTTTCCACTTTATAGATCTCTGTTTTCCTTAATTGATCTCGTATGACCCGGCAGTGTGATCAGAGGTAGGCTGTGAAGCTATACCCACTCAATGGCCAGTTATTTGTACCTCTTACATTAGCCATGGCATAAAAGACAACCCCCTGCTAAGTAAATGGGGCTGACACACACAGCGTTCAAATTTTCAAGTTTCCCAGTAACACAATGTCCCGCTGGGTGAGTGATACTGGAGTTGACTTGGTGAGAGACCCCCCCCCCCCAACTCTGAGTGGGTGTTTGTGTGCTCATGAAAGTGTTTAAAAACTTCAATTTGGAGAAATACGTGTGAGATATGTACAGATTCGCTCATGTCCAGGCATCATGTGGCAGGTGGGCATCTTGACACGTGCTCACAAGTGCTTGTTTGTCTGAGAAAGTAAGTGTGGGAGCACGCATGACCAGTGGGGTGCAGCGAGTGCCATTTTAATTTTAAAACTCACTGGAGTAGAGATAGTTCTAATTTGCTGTGGCCTCCCAAGTGGCCTAACATAATGGACTGAAAATGGGCTCCAAATTAAAAGGTAGGCCCTCGAAACACAGCCAAATGGACTGGTCGGAAAAAGTCCTTCACAACAAATCACACACACGTAATGCTGCTCTCGCTAATGTTAACAGCACTACATGAGCTAAATAACACCATCAGCAGGGATACTGTAGAGGGGCTGCGATTGCTGATTATGTTTACTCGTTATTATAATCTCAGAGCACAACTGAAAACTTTTAAGAGACTTCCTACAGGTAAGAGTTTCTGAAGTATGAAATTTGAACAGCCTTGAGTTCCTCAATGTTTTATTATTCATTTAACGGCAAAGAAAATGAACATTTAGTTAAACTCATATGCAAGGAAACTAATTTTCAAAATTATTTTTTGCTTCAAATTTGTTTGTATGATAATCACCCACCCCCAAAAGATGAATTTAGATGATTATGTTTTGTTTTTGCTTTGAGTGCTCATGTGTCTGTTTGTCACAGGAACCAATAAACAACTTTTAAATAAGCTTACAGCTCCTAATCATTGGATGTACAATAAAACTTCTAAACTTTTGGAGTCAATGCAATATAAGATGGCTGCCACCGCCTACTGTCCTTGTAAAACAACAGGTCTCTCTTGTAAATGAGTCTTTGAGGCTCACTGGGAACCAACTTGTATAAATCTTCTTTCTTCTTCTTCATCTTTCGGCTTTTTTCCTCTTCAGGGTCTCCACAGCAAGCCATCGTCCTCCATCTCACTCTGTCCTCTGCGTCCTCTGTCCTCCCTCCAACTCCCTCCATGTCCTCTCTAACTGCATCCATGTGTCTCCTCTTTGTCTTTTTCCTGG
>NW_023628204.1:0-368 GCF_014905685.2 Nematolebias whitei | reverse complement strand
CAGTCTGGTCTCTCTAACTTTATCTCCCAGTTGTTCAACCTGTGCTGTACCTCTGATGATCTCATTCCTAATCTTCTCCATCCTTGTCACTCCTCAGGAGAACCTCAACATCTTCATTTCTGACACTTCCAGTTCTGTCTCCTGTCTTTCTGTCCATGTCTCTGTCTCCAGACCATACAACATAGCTGGTCTCACCACTGTCTTGTAAACTTTTCCTTTGACCTTTGCTGACACCCTTTTGACACAAATCATTCCTGAAACTTTTCTCCATCCTGCATGGACGTTTTTTCACCTCTAACTAACTAACTAACTAACTAACTAACTAACTAACTAACTAACTAACTAACTAACTAACTAACTAACTAACT
>NW_023628203.1:0-2288 GCF_014905685.2 Nematolebias whitei | reverse complement strand
TACTGATGAGGGTCCTCGTTGATGTTGATGGTTGTTTTGATGTGAGTCATGACCAGTTTTTCGAAGCATTTAGCGACTATCGGGGTGAGGGCCACTGGCCGATAGTCATTCAGACCAGTCACTGTAGAGCTTTTTGGTAAGAGTATGTTTGAGTGGGAATTATCTAACCTGCAGCACAAAGCAGTCAACATAATTACTTTAGCAGTTTGGGTCATTTTCAGTGAACTTGTGTGGATGAAGACGTTTCTACAAATGGTGTCGTGTTTACAAAGATATTTGTTTCGAAACAACAAATAAAAAAGATTAATTAGAAGAAAAAAATCTGTGTGGACAAGTTCTCAGTTTTGCTCCATTGAAGCATGCCAAAGTAACATAGTTAACAATCTTTGCACAAATATGATTAAAGGTGTTTTCTGTACGAGAAGAAGATTGCTAATACTTTCGACAATTTAGTTTGCAAGAAAAACGATAGTGATTTAGCTAGAAATTAACTAAGAGGTAACTTTTATAGTTGGGAACAGTTTCTTTGTGACAGAGTTTGTTCCAATTTTTAGTTGAATCCTTGAAGATTTCCAAAAATAACATTTTCTGGTACACACAAAATGGGAGTGGTAGCGCAGAGGTTAAAGAAGGTGGGCCTGTCATTGGAAGGTCGCTGGTTCAACTCCCGTACCGACAGAATCAAAATGTGGGTGAGATAGGTGAAACACCTACACCTGCTTCCACCCTCATTTGCCCTACTCTCGGCCCTTGATCAAGGCCCTTAACCCCCATCATCTGCTCCCCTGGGTGCCCCAGATGGCAGCCCTCTGCTCCTCACAGAGGACTGTGGTAGCTCGGTGGTCTGCAGTTGTGTCAGGAAGGGCATCCGGTGTAAAAATAATAGACAAATCTTTGTGTGAAATAGTTCATTGTGGCGACCCCTGAGAAGGGAGCAGTCGAAAGGAAAAGACAAACAAACAACAACAACATTAAAACAACACAAAATAGTATTTTACATCCAACATAGTGAGCTAGTGGAAAACTTGATGATGAGCTGAAGGATGATGCTTTAGGTCCTGTTTCAGTCATTTACTGGAACTTTTTCTTGCTTCATAGAGACACGACTTTTAGTTATTGTTAGTCTAATGAAGATTTTTGTTTTTTTAAGCCGGACGGATCTTCTGTTGTCCTCCTTTTGCCTGCTTTTCCCATCCTTTAAAAGCACACACATTCAGGTAAAGCAATTGGGCAGAAAAATGGGTGAAAAGTAGCAAAAAAAAGAAAAAGAAAAAAAGAATGCACATATGATTAATGCTTCATACACAAGGTCCTAGTTACATCCAACAAAAATACAAAGAAAAGAAAAACAGTAGTAAGATCTAAAATATGAACTAATATATATATACAAATATTATACACACACACACACACACACACATATATATATATATATAATATATACAAATATAATATTTAAAAAAAATATATATATATAGAGAGAGAGATTTATTTGTCATTCACATCACACGTGGTACATGTGGTGGAATGAGATTATGTACACAAAGCCATTCACATTCAACAATAAAATGTAAAAGAAAAACAGTAATAAGATCTAAGATATGAACTAAGAAAAACATCAACTAAATAATACATTAAGCACTAATAGCATAAAAACAATATGTCGAACAGCAGCACGAACATGAGTCTGTGTGAGCAGATGAGTATGAATGAACACAGCAGCATGAAACAGATCAGCAGCAACATGAAACAGATCAGCAGCAACATGAAACAGATCAGCAGCAACATGATGTGATTTTTCACAGTGATTATTCTGGTTAGAGATTCATGAGTCTAACAGCCTCAGGGTAGAAGCTGTTCCTCAGTCTAGTGGTTCTACACTTAATGCTCCTCAACCTCCTTCCTGAGGAATGTGGGGCAAAAAGTGTGTGTGTTGAGTGAGTGGGGTCCTTCAGGATGCAGGTGGCCCTGTTACTGCATCTGGAGGTGTAGATGTCTGTGATGGTGGGGAGGCTGACTCCAACAGATTTCTGTGCAGCCTTCACATCTCTCTGCAAAGCTTTTCTTTGTGCAGCCTCCATGCCACACGTTGATGCTGGAGCACAGGATGCTCTTCACTGCACACCTGTAGAAGGAGGTGAGGACTGAGCTTCCCAGACCAGCTCATCTCAGCCGTCTGAGGAAGTAGAGTCTCTGATGAGCTTTCTTGATCAGGCTGGTGGTGTTGTTGCCCCAGCTGATGTTGTCATTCAGGTGTACACCCAAGTACTTGTAGCTGGAGACCATTT
>NW_023628202.1:0-2288 GCF_014905685.2 Nematolebias whitei | reverse complement strand
ATTTTTTTGTCCGGGAACATATCATGTTGCAGTGACACTCACAAGTCTGGCTGCAGCCTGCAGGTACGCTTTAAGCCAGAGGTCACTCGGTCGGTCCGGATTCAGACCGAGAGATGGTTATGTCCGATGGGACCTGACCGTACCGGACTACCCCTTGCTTACTGCGTCAACAAGCTGCTGCTCAATGTGCGACTCTGCTGTGTTGCTACGACTTGACGAGATCTACAATCAGAGAATTTTGAAAGTATTCAATCATCTACTCGACGGTGATTTGCCTTTTTGTTTTAAAATACTGTTCGATGTGTTAGTAGTTTTAACTTCGTAGCAAAAATCAGAGCACTTACAATGCAAGACTCCATAGTGCTAATGGCTGATTTGGCTAGCGTTTTACCCTGGTCAATATATTTTATTTATTTAATACGCTAATAAAGTTACTCAATTAAGTAAGCCAAATAAAAGGCCATACTTTTAGTAACTAAAGGACATCTTTGGTTGAATTTATTTGAACTATTTTAAGGTATTTTTGTTATTGTGTGATAAACCGCTCCAGCGGCAGTGGTGGTTTTACTGTTTAGTACTGGCTCTGTTTGAACTAAATTATACTGGTAGCTACATATTTTTTTGAACCTGTTGCACAACTGTTATTTCAAATGAATGTTTGATTCCATTGTTAGCCTTAAAACTAATTGATTTTGAGTAAACTTTTTGAAAATGTGCCTTAACTGAATTATACAGATACAGATTCAGATATTCTTTATTGTCGTTTGCACCACATGCGGTGGAGCAAAATTATGTACACAGGGTCCCAGTTACATCCAACAATAATTACTTTCTCACTTTTTGGTACTTTTTTGTGTACCCTTACTGCATGCTTTTAGTATTTCTTGTTTGTTTGTTCTTTGATTTTTTTTAGTGAGTCAAATCGGTTCTTCTCATCCTAAGCATTTCATTGTACTGTTAACCCTGGGTTAACCTTGCATATGACAAATAAGCACAACTTGAAACACTGATTGGAAGATTGCCGGTTCAACTGCTGGTACCGATAACATCAAAATGCGGGTGGGATAAGTGAAACAGCCACACCTGTCTCCAAACTCATTTGTCCCACACAAGGCCCTTGAGCAAGGCCTTTAACCCCACCATCTGCTCCCCCAGGTGTCCTACATAGCAGCTCTTTGCTCCACACAGAGGGCTGTGGTAACTTGGTGGCCTGTGGTTGAGTAAGGAAGGGCATCTGGCCTAAAAATACCCAAGTCTTTGTGACTTAGTTCGCTGTGACAACCGACCCCTGAAAAAGGGACCACTTGCTCTTGCCGAGATCGGATGCTTCTCCCCTCCCTCTCCACTTTGCTTTGCTGCTCTGACTGTATGTGAAACTGCTTGTGAGACTCTCTTGCATATCTTCCGAACCAGATGACTGAGCCACCTCATATGGCTGCTCTCAATGTGGAGAAGCAGCGACTCTACTCTGAGTCCCTCCCGGATGACTGAGCTTTGCACTCTAAGGGTGTATATTTTTTTAAGGGTGTATTTTTTCTAAGGGTGTATTCTATTTTTTCCAAGATGGCGCCGGTGTGTAGGGCTGCTTGTCTCTCGCTCTCTGCTTGTATTGTATTTTTGTTAATTTTACAATGGTTGGTGCAGTGTGCCGAGTCATATTTTCAATATGATCGTCGGGCACTTTTGGAGCTCCGTACATTTGCTGGAATGCCTGCGGACTTTTTGTACAGCGGCCAGCACTCTCCTCCACCGGTCCTGTCTGAGATTCCTGCATTTCTTCTGCGTGACCCTGGCCTTTCTCCATGGAGGAAACGTCACAGACGTCGTGGGAAGCGTGCAGGGATTTTGGTGAAACTGAGGCAAAGTGTGGATTATTCTATCAGGACTCGCTCTGGATCTGATCATCTCCTCTCTGACCCGTGGTGCTCCCGGGGCCCGGCTGCTGGCCAGCTTCCCGCGTGCTCAGTCCATGTAAACACCTGGAGTTGTTTACCTGTGCGCCGCACCAGCAGACCTGTAGGAGCTGTTCTCCATAACCTGCGCCCGCTGGCACGCGCTTCTCCTTCCACGGCTGTGCCTGCATTGGACCCTATCAGGATGTGTTTAATCAACGCAAGGTCTGTTTCCAACAAGACGTTTATCCTCAATGACTTTTTTAAAGATGAGGAGTTGGATTTTCTGTTCATCACGGAATCTTGGATTTCTGATGGTGAGTCCAGCGCCTTGGTGGAATTACTACCCCCGGACTGTCTGTGTTTCAATGCCCCGCGGCCATCAGGTCGGCACGG
>NW_023628201.1:0-2288 GCF_014905685.2 Nematolebias whitei | reverse complement strand
TGACCCATCAAAATGAATGTGGTCATTTATTTACAGAATCAAAGTTTTTTTTTTTTTTTGATTCAAGATCTGTTTTATTGAAATTTTTTCCATTTTTTAACAAACAGAAAGAAGAAAAAAAAAAAAGAAATAGCAAAGTTGGCAATAAAAACATTTACATGTAAGCATTAGTAAAGACATAATTAGCTTGAGTCAATTTAAATTATATCACATACAGTATAACCAACACAGGATAAAGGAAAATAATCCCTCCCTAATCACTGCCAAACAGAAAGGAGAAAAAGAAAAGAATTAAAAAGCTAAGATAGCCAAGATACTGCATTACCCCGAAGGAGTTGTGTTGTCAAAGAGACTGGAATAAATTCAGGAAAGTTCCCCAGACTTTCTCAAATTTGCCTTCTTTCTGTTGGAGTGACAATCTGATTTTCTCCAACTTTAAAGAAGACATGATGTCAGTCAACCACTGAGCGTGAGTGGGGGGAAAGGTTCTCTCCACCTGAGCAGAATGGCTCGTCTGGCCAGGAGAGAGGTGAAAGATAGTACATGCCGTTGGTTTTTATTTAGATTTGTCACTCCCTCTGCGACACCAAACAAAGCAATCAGTGGGTCTGGGCTCAGATGTGTACCTAGCACACGTGATAAAGTCTGAAAAATTTCCCTCCAATATTTGTTCAGGGATGAGCAAAACCAAAACATGTGTGAGAGGGACGCTTCAGCGTATTTACATCTTACACAGTATGGGCTGACATCAGGATACATAAAGGACAGTTTCAGTTTAGAGATGTGAGCTCTGTGCACCACTTTAAATTGGATTAGGTGATGTCTAGCACATAGAGAACTGGAGCTCACCAGTCTGAGTATGGAGGTCCAGGAGTTCTCTGAAATAGAGAAGCCAAGATCCTCTTCCCAAGCAGCTTTGAATTTATCTGAGGGAACACGCTTCAAATCCAGTAATCTGCTATAGATGGATGAAATAGAATGTTTTTTATTAGGGTCTAGAGAAAGAATAGTATCAACAGTATTGGTATCTGGAGATACCTGAAAAAGTTTGATTGAGGAAGGCTAAATTTTTCACTTAATTGTTGAAATGAAGCTAGAGTGTTATTGTGGAACAAGTCTTTGAAGCGTACTATGCCCCTTCTCTCCCATTGTTTGAAAACAGGGTCCTGAGATGAGGGTTTGAAGGACTGGTTAGACATGATAGGGGTATAGAGAGAGAAACTGGAGAGATCGAAGCATTTACGAAATTGTACCCATATTTTTAGTGAGTGTTTAACAACTGGGTTTGTAATAGTTGTAAGTGGTGGAAGTGGGAGCGAGGATCCCAAAAAGGCCAGGGTGGACCACTTCCCGGAACATATTGACTCCATCGCTACCCAGTCAGGGCAGTCCGGCCTATTGTAATAGAATGATAAAGATGCAAGGCAATGCAAGTTTGCAGCCCAATAATAGAAACGGAGATTTGGAAGGGCAAGGCCGCCTGCGATCTTGGTTTTTTGGAGATGTGTCTTATTTAAGCGCGAACGTTTTCCCTGCCAGAGATACGATGAAATGATGGAATTTAATTGCACAAAAAATGAACCAGGAATAAAAACTGGAATGGTTTGGAAGAGATACAAAAATTTAGGCAAAGTGAGCATTTTGACTGAATTAATGCGGCCTATGAGAGATGTGGAAAGCGGTGACCACCGGGATAACGCCTGCTTTGTCTGGTTCAGTAGAGAGACAAAATTTTCTTGGTACAGATCTTTGTACATCCTAGTAACTATAACACTCAGGTAAGAGAATTTTTGATTCTCAACTTTCAGAGGCCAATTACTGAAGTCAAGAGCCTGTGCCAAGGTATTAATGGGGAAAATTACACTTTTACTTAAGTTTAATTTGTAACCAGAATGTATTCCAAATTCCTTAAGCAATGATAGAATGGAAGGCAATGTGTCAGTCGGGTGAGAGATGAAGAGTAGGAGGTCATCAGCATAGAGGGATACCCTGTGCTCCAGACCACTTCTCCAGGTTCCTGAAATTGTATTACAGGACCGTAAAGCAATGGCGAGAGGTTCAATTGCTAGGTCAAAGAGTAAAGGGCTCAGTGGGCAACCCTGGCGAGTTCCTCGATGCAGATTGAATGGTCTAGATATCTGAAAGTTGGTACGAATGGTTGCAGTGGGATGTGAATAAATTAACTGTACCCATGTGATGAAGTTGGGGCCAAAACCATATTTGCCAAGAGCATTGAACAAGTAGTCCCATTCAACACGATCAAATGCTTTCTCCGCATCAAGGGAAAT
>NW_023628200.1:0-2289 GCF_014905685.2 Nematolebias whitei | reverse complement strand
ACAGCAGGCAGCCAGAACCAGACCAATCCAGTTCGTGATAACCTGAAAAGGAACACAAAGGTAGTTTTTGGTTCATGTAGTCCTAAACAGAATTACTTGTTGCAAGATGTTTCCTCAACCTACATGTTCAATTGAAATGTGTGTGTGTGTGTGTGTGTGTGTTTTGTGGTTTTTATGGACAGTGGTTTGTTGGGACTGTCATGAGCTGTAAACTGTTTGATTGTCTGCTTGAGTGTTTTCAGTGGTAAGTTACTCCAATGTGACTTAGAAAGTCCAAATTGTTTACATGGACTTTCTGTTTTTTCAAGTAATACGAAGGTTATGTTGGTCTTTGAATATTATAATTTTGGTTAGAACTTAGTCACCTTCCATCCATACATCCATTATCTTTACCCACGTCTTCCTTTTTGGGGTGCGGGCGGCGTTGTCCAGCCACCACTGTGCGAGAGGTGGGGGTCAGCCTGGACAGGTGTCCAGTCCATCACAGGGACACATAGAGAAACACAACTATTCGCTCACTCACTCTCACCTAGGGACAGTTTTAGAGTTACCAATCAGCCTAACATGCATGTGTTTGGTCTGTGAGAGGAAACCAGAGAACCCAGAGAAAACCCTCACATGCACGGAGAGAACATGCACACTTCACCCAGAAAAGCCCCCAGATCAGTATTAGAACCAGGGGAACCTGCTTGCTGAGAGGCAACAGTTCTACCATTTGTGCCACTGTGCTGCACAACTTAGTAACCAATAACTGATAAATGAAATAAAGGCCATACATATTTATATGAGATATCACATACTTAAATAATGCAGGCATTGTAAAGAAGGACTTCAATAATATTAGTCACAGTTTTAAAAAAGATAGTTTTCTTTCATTCACCAAATTAAATGTTTATTTTTGTCCACCCATCATGCAGCACAGAGGAGAGTTCTATCTGTCCATCCATCCATCTGTCATGTGGGGTTGATAATTTGGAAAAATATGTGGTTGCATATAAGCATAAGGAAAGACATTGTTGAAAATTGGATAGCTTCAACAAAATCCAAGATGGCCACAAACACACATTAATACAAACTGACAACCCCTGTCATTTCAGGAAACTGCTTCTTAGTTTTAAAAATTCAATTCAATTCAATTTATTTATATAGCGCCAAATCACAACAAAGTTGTCTCAGGGCACATTACAGGAACATTCACATACATAAAAGCCAATTAGTAAAGTTCTCTATCTAAGGAATCCAGCAGACAAGTGAAAATGTGTAACTATAGGTTTGTCAAATGATGGAGTGGCCGAACATGAATCTGTAGTTGGTTGCCATTGGCCAACTTCTGGCTCCACCTTTGCACTTAGTGGTGGATGAAACTGCTCCCTCCACTCTCCAGGATCCGTCACACTGTACCGCTTCAAACAAGCACAGTAACACTCCCTATGTTCATCTCCACAGTGTAACTCTTACCTACTTGAATATCTTGCACTAAGAACATTATGTTTACTGGGGGTCTGCTAGGGCCCCATGAGCAAGACCTCTAATCCCCAACTGCTCCCCGGGCAGCTTACATAGCTGCCCACTGCTCCACTTGGGTGTATCATACATGTGATTGGTTACATGCAGAGCACAATTTTCTCCTTGTATAGAAACGGAATGATTACAACACATATCACACACTTGCATTCCCTCTTCAATTCCACTTCAGACAAATACTCATCTCCAAAACTACAAACAATTACTATTCAAATCCATCAGCGACAGTGAACAGTGGTGTTCCCCTGTGTTCAGATGACATGTTTTGCCCACAAAGCTCAAACATGGTCAAACTATCCATAAAGTGTCCCAGATAAATCATGCCATCCTGTAAATTTAAGCTTTTTTTTTCTTTCGACAGGATTTTGGTAGTGAACTGTCTGCTGATAAATTTGCAACATCTGATGACACTGAAAAGGTACTCCTTTAAAGAAAGTCATGTTTTATTGTTTACAGAATAGACATTTAGATTACAAACCAAACAATCATGTAATGTTTCTTGGTTTGCATAGAACAGCAGCTTTCGTCAAAATGCAGAATTTCCTTTAAAGATATGTATAAATTATCTGTTACAGATGACGACTGAACAAATCCAGAGTCGGAGGACAGCAGGCAGCCAGAACCAGACCAATCCAAGTCGTGATAACCTGAACAGGAACACAAAGGTAGTTTTTGGTTCTTGTAGTCCTAAACAGAATTACTTGTTGCAAGATGTTTCCTCAACCTACATTTTCAATTGAAATGTGTGTGTGTGTGAGTGTTTTG
>NW_023628199.1:2014-2289 GCF_014905685.2 Nematolebias whitei | reverse complement strand
AATACATTAGATGAAACTTGGATAGACATAGAACAAACTTTATGCAATAATATTAAGATTTCAGATCTACCGTTTATTAGCACAAATATAAAAAGACATGTTTGCTTTAAAAGCATCAGTATTAGCTCTTCTCTGACAGCATGGTGGGAGTATTTGAAAATGACAAAATCTTCACTACTCCCCTGTAGACATACACCCATCTGGAACAATCCTGACATCCTACAAGAAAATAATATGTTAAATTTCCCAGGTTGGAGAGTCAAGGGAATTGAACG
>NW_023628199.1:1139-1914 GCF_014905685.2 Nematolebias whitei | reverse complement strand
AATATCAACAAATTAAGTCTATCATAAAAAAGAAATTTAAGCTCAATAAAACTTTGTTAGAAACACCAATATGTGTGTTAGAGTTCCTTAATCTTAAATCCCCCAAATTATTATCTAAAATATACAAGAAATTGTCTAGAATCAATGACTCCATTATGCTACCTGTTGCAAAATGGGAGTCAGATTTATCAATCAATTTTTGACCAAAACACCTGGTCTCAAATATGTTTAAGAACATTTAAAATGACTAGAATCTCCAACTTACAATTAATACAGTATACAGTTCTTTATATAGTATATTATACAGGTCAGCGAATGTTTAGGATGGGATTTACATCATCTAACAACTGCTCACAGTGCACAGGCAATATTCCTGATGATTATATCCATGCACTCTGGTTCTGCCCACCCGTTCAGAGGTTCTGGGTCCAGGTTTGTGAAGACTTGTCTAAATGTCTGAAATGTAATATTCCACTCTCTCCATCTGTTTGCTTATTGGCTATCTTGGAAGATGTTACCCTGGAAAAAAATACACGTCGCATGATTTTCACTGCCTTATGCATCGCAAAGAAAACCATACTCCTGAATTGGAAAAATAAAAATAATCTTAGCATTAATCAGTATAAAAATCTTCTGTTAGATCATATTAGTCTTGAAACAGCATCTGCCGACACATTGGATCAATCTCTGTGGGCTCCTTTGATCGGCTCCGTTACATAGTGAGGGTGGGTAGTCTGGGATCTGACCTTGTGGGGCCTTGGGGTTGATGTGGAGG
>NW_023628199.1:0-1039 GCF_014905685.2 Nematolebias whitei | reverse complement strand
GTTGCCGGGCTCTGGGCCGGCTTGCGCTCTGGTGCCCGGTTCTGGGCAGGGGCCTTCGGCTCGCTGGTAGGTTGTGGGTTCATGGGCTGGGGGATTGGGTGTTTGGGGGCGTGACCAGTGGCCCCTAAGAGGGGGTAGTTTGACC
This sequence comes from Nematolebias whitei, assembly GCF_014905685.2. Taxonomy (NCBI): domain Eukaryota; kingdom Metazoa; phylum Chordata; class Actinopteri; order Cyprinodontiformes; family Rivulidae; genus Nematolebias; species Nematolebias whitei. The sequence continues at coordinate 894 of NW_023628199.1, read as the reverse complement.
CAGCCTAGGTGTCTAGTGTGCTATGTGTTTTGAGAGATGTCCGAATGAGGGGTGGGTGTAGTATTTCTTCTGGGGTGGGGACTGGATGGATGTCCTTGGGGGCGGCCCGGGACTGTGCATGCAGACTGGCTGGCCCCTTTCCTGTGGTGGGGGCTCGCTCCCGGTGCTTCCTGGCTCTGTCGGCGGTTGGGCGGGCGCTCTTGGCCGGTCGTCCTGGTGGGGTTTGGCTTCATCTGGTGGCGGGCTGACTGCGGTTTGTGGGGGTCTTGGCAGCCCTCGGGTGTGTGGGCCACTGGTACTGCTTCTGGCGGCCCTCGGGGCTCTGTCCCTCTCTGGTCTGGAGCTCAGTGGGCCTGGCGGTCGGTCCAGATGGAGAGGTGTCTTGGCCTCAATCCCTGGGTGGACCTTGGGGAACTGGGGGAGCTGACTCCCTGTGGGAGCATTTGCTCTCACAGTTATATTTCTCCCCATCCCTCACCATGCACCTCCACCCTCTTCATTTCAATTCCACACATTTAGGGTTGTTTGGGCTCTGGTTTGCTGCAACAATTTTACATCTCTGTTGACCATAGCCACCTGGGACTCAATTTTATTGTACACCTTAGCCATTCACCCATAACATCCTCATGACATTCACATATAGGAACTTGAGGTGGGCACTATGGCTATGGGTGGTGGGATGACTTTACTCTCACCCCCTGTGCCTGTGCTCACTTACAATGGTTGCATTTAGACACTAGGGTTTGGATAGGGTTGGGGTGGAGGGGAAACTGGCATCATGCCAGCCTTTGCTCCTTCTTCTTTTCTTTTTAATGGCACTATACAACAACACACATCAACAGCACGTCTAGGGGCAGGGGTGTATGTGTCGGGGTCTTATTCTCTTTTTTTTTT
>NW_023628198.1:0-2290 GCF_014905685.2 Nematolebias whitei | reverse complement strand
GCATGTTTCTATGGTTACAGGTGTATGCACTTTTATATGCTTACTGGCATACGCACGTTTCTGTGGATACTGGCGTAGGCACGTTTTTCTGTTTACTGTGGTAAGCACATCTGTATGATTACTGGTGTGCGCACATTCTATGGTTACTGGAGTGCACACATTTCTATGGTTACGGGCGTACGCACATTTCTATGGTTACTGGCGTGTGCACACATATCTATGACTACCAGCATCCGCACGTTTTTAGGGTTACTGGTGTAAGTACTTTTCTATGGTTACTGGCATACACAAGTTTATATGGTTGACAGAGTATGATGCTTCTATGGTTACTGGAGCATGTACATTTCTATGGTTACTTGCATATGCACATTTCTATGGTTACTGGCCTATAAATGTTTTTATAATCACTGGCGTTTCTGTGGTTACTGGTTTACACACATTTCTATGGCTACCAGTGTCGGCACGTTTTTAGGGTTACCGGTGTAAGTACCTTTCTATGGTTACTGGAGTACGCAAGTTTATATGGTTGACATAGTATGCACGCTTCTATAGTTACCGGAGCATGCACGTTTCAATTGTTACTGATGTACGCACATTTCAGTTGTTATAGGTGTATGCCCTTCTCTAAGGACTATGGTGTACACACGTTTCTATGGTTACTGGCATATGCACGTTTCTGTGGTTGCTGGTGTACACACATTTCTATGGCTTCTTACAGTGACTGGCCTGAATGACTATCAGCCGGCAGCCCTCACCCCAATAGTTGCTAAATGCTTCGAAAAACTGGTCATGACCCCACATGAAAGCTAAAATCAACATCAACATGGACCCTCACTAGTATGCATACCGCAAGAATCGATCAACAGAAGATGCCATCTCCTCTGTGGTCCACACTGCTCTCACATACTTGGAACAGAAGGACTCCTATGTACACATGCTCTTTGTGGATGTAGGAGTTGTGCTTTCCCTGGTCTCTGTCTCCCTCTAGTGTTCTATATTTGTCTGCTCCCCCTCTGATGTCTGCACTTGTGATGTTTCACAGGTGTTCTGCGTTAGTCTCGTAAGTGTGTGTGTATTTAAGTCTGTTTGCCTGCGTCCCTCATTGTCTGGTCATTGTCTCACCGTGATGCCTTGTTATTCTCCTTGTGTCCTGCTCCTCGTATCCTGCGTCTTGTCCCATGATTCATGTAAGTTTGCTGTCCCATCAGCCATCTTTATTTTGTAAAGAATAAATTATTTATTTATATTCCTTGAGTCTTGCATGCCTGCCAGCACCAAATGGGTCTCCTGCCTAGAAATCATCACAGAATGACCAGACCAAACCAAGACCCAGCAGGCAGCCCGACTCTCACTGATCTGTCCCTGGAAGACAAGCTGCGGGGTCCTTTTAGAGACTCTGAGCCTCCAGCTACACCTCCGGCGCTTCCTCGGTTCCTGCTCCTGAGGTCCTCACAGCTGCAGCCCCTGTGGTCGCTCCCATGCCTACTACAGTTTCCATAGTTTTTCCATCTCCTGCAGCCTCTGCATCATCCATGCTGTGTGAGGATCCCACCTGTCCCGAACCCACAGACCCAGACACGTTTTTTCCAGATCCTGTCGCTGCACGCAGCCCCCGAGGTGGGTCCCACGCCGTACGCAGCCCCCCGAGGTGGACCCCGCGCTGCACGCAGCCCCCGTGGTGGATCCCACGCTGCTCCTGCTCTGCCCACTGAGGTCCTCACATCTCTTGCTCCGAGGGGGTCCTGGCGGACGCTCCTCACTTCTCCTGCTCCAAGGGGGTCCCAGTGAACGCTCCTCAATTCTTGTGCTCCGAGGGGGTCCCGGCAGACGCGCCTCACTTCTCCTGTTCCGAGGGGGTCCCAGCGGACGCTCCTCACTTCTCCTGTTCCGAGGGGGTCCCGGCGGACGCTCCTCACTTCTCCTGTTCCGAGGGGGTCCCAGCGGATGCTCCTCACTTCTCCTGCTCCGTGGGGGTCCAGACGGACTCCGCTCCTGCTCCAGATACTGCCGCCGAAGATCCAGCCCCAGACGATCCAGCTGCAGAAGAGCTCCTTGCTGCTGAGCTCCTCGACGCTGACCCACCTGCTGTGGTCCTCACTCCTGCTATGTCTGACCTGTTTCCTGCTTTTTGAACAATCTCCCAGTTCCCTACCTGAACTCTGACCTCCTTTTGTTTCCATGTGTTGTACCTTGCCTGTACCCTGTCCAGTTCTTCGTTCCCCTCGTGTCTTTCTTTTTTCCTAGTGCCCTCCTCCCTGTTGGCTTTTCCCCTCCTCCCACCCACGCTTTG
>NW_023628197.1:0-2290 GCF_014905685.2 Nematolebias whitei | reverse complement strand
TGGTAATGAACCACAAACCTCCACACCTCACAGACTATTTAATAACAAACCTGAGAACTGAACACTTTAGTTCCGTGTGACCTCTTGTGGGTCTTTATTAGGTCATAGGACAAATCCTGTACTGGGTTTTTGAGTTTGTGGCAACTCACTGGGAGCAAACAAACTCCACTTGAGTTAGGTGCAGGATGGTGTCAGGTAATTTTAGCTTCATGTACAAAAGTAGCCTAATACTACAGTAAAGTTGGAGTTTAACCTGGGCAATTCTGACATTGTTTCATCCATATTTTGATGTTAACACGTGATGTAAACATTATTCAGCTTACAAGAATGACATTATAGTAATTTATAAAAAACTATAAGGTTAGTCTCATTAAAACTCAATTAGTTCATCTGCATGAGAGATCTGTTAATTAACCAAGTAACTAACTGATTAAATCACAATTCTCTCAGGAATTAATACAAATAACATTTCATGGGGTCTGACTGTTTGAAAATACATGTAATTTGATTGGTTGGTTGGTTGGTTGGTTCTCTCCACATATTGCACAACCACTGAACCAGTATTTTAGAACCAACATCTATAGTTCAAATTATGATCTAAGGTTTAATTAGTTTGTTTTTAAAGTATTCTTAAGAAACTAGGAGCAAATCATAGATTGGAAACTTGTTGAAAACTGTCACAGAAAATCTTTTACAAAATCAAAAAGAAATTATTTGGGTGATAAGATACCAGTTGCATCTCATGGCCTATAATAGTTATTTTATTATTTTCTGTTAGAAAGTTTTCACTCCTGTGTGGACTCTCATGTGTGAGTTTAAACTTGTCTTCTGACTAAATCTTTGCCCACAAAGTTCACAAGGAAACGGCTTGTCTCCTGTGTGGACTCTCATGTGTGAGTTTAAATGTGCCTTCTGACTAAATCTTTGTCCACAAAGTTCACAAGGAAACGGCTTGTCTCCTGTGTGGACTCTCATGTGTCTGTTTAAATGTGTCTTCCGACTAAATCTTTGTCCACAAAGTTCACAAGGAAATGGCTTGTCTCCAGTGTGGACTCTAATGTGTTGATTTAAACTTGTCTTCCGACTAAATCTTTGTCCACAAAGTTCACATGGAAATGGCTTGTCTCCTGTGTGGACTCTCATGTGTCTGTTTAAACTTGTCTTCCAACTAAATCTTTGTCCACAAAGTTCACAAGGAAACGGCTTGTCTCCTGTGTGGACTCTCAAGTGTGAGTTTAAAGTTGCCTTCTGACTAAATCTTTGTCCACAAAGTTCACAAGGGAACGGCTTGTCTTCTGTGTGGACTCTCATGTGTGAGTTTAAAGCAGACTTATGACTAAACCTTTGTCCACAAAGTTCACAAGGAAACGGCTTGTCTCCTGTGTGGACTCTCATGTGTATGTTTAAAGTTGTCTTTCGACGAAATTGTTGTCCACAAAGTTCACAAGGAAACGGCTTGTCTCCTGTGTGGACTCTCATGTGAGAGTTTAAAGCAGACTTTTGACTAAATCTTTGTCCACAAAGTTCACAAGGAAACGGCTTGTCTCCTGTGTGGACTCTCATGTGTGAGTTTAAATGTGTCTTCTGACTAAACTTTTGTCCACAAAGTTCACAAGGAAATGGCTTGTCTCCTGTGTGGACTCTCATGTGTATATTTAAAGCATTCTTCCAACTAAATCTTTGTCCACAAAGTTCACAAGGAAACGGCTTGTCTCCTGTGTGGACTCTCACGTGTGAGTTTAAAGATGCCTTCTGACTAAATCTTTGTCCACAAAGTTCACAAGGGAACGGCTTATCTTCTGTGTGGACTCTCATGTGTGAGTTTAAAGCAGACTTATGACTAAACCTTTGTCCACAAAGTTCACAAGGAAACGGCTTTTCTCCTGTGTGCACTCTCATGTGTGAGATTAAATGTGATTTGAAAGTAAATCTTTTACCACAGTCATCACAGCTTATTGATTTTGGGCTTGCCTTGACTTTCCTGCATGACTCAACATGTTTCTTCTCTCCAACACATTTCTTATTAAGCAGACAGCTTGAAGACTTCACTCCTGAATGACTTGTCATGTGTCTTTGAAGAGTCTGGTTACTGACATACTGCTTACCACACTCAGAGCAGCTCAAAGATTTGTTGACAGTTTTTACCTCTGATTCAGGAGCCCTGCTCTCCTTCCAGTCTTTCATACTGTCTTCACGTTCTGATTCAGTCTGATGAGTTCTTTAGCAGAGAGTCAGGATCGGTCATTTCACCATCCTCTTCATCGTCCTCATTAACGTCAGTCTTTGAAGA
>NW_023628196.1:0-2291 GCF_014905685.2 Nematolebias whitei | reverse complement strand
TCTACACCTTCATATATGTGTTCCAGACGTTCAATTCCCTTGACTCTCCAACCTGGGAAATTTAACATATTATTTTCTTGTAGGATGTCAGGATTGTTCCAGATGGGTGTATGTCTACAGGGGAGTAGTGAAGATTTTGTCATTTTCAAATACTCCCACCATGCTGTCAGAGAAAAGCTAATACTGATGCTTTTAAAGCAAACATGTCTTTTTATATTTGTGCTAATAAATGGTAGATCTGAAATCTTAATATTATTGCATAAAGTTTGTTCTATGTCTATCCAAGTTTCATCTAATGTATTCGGATTTAACCACTTTGAGATATATTGTAACCTATTGGCTAAATAGTAGTGATAGAAGTTGGGAAATTCTAATCCTCCGGTATCTTTGGATTTCTGTAATGCTTTTAAGCTAATACGTGGAGTTTTGTTTTTCCAAAGGAATTTAGATATCAAAGAGTCCAGTGACTTAAACCATTCAGTTGAAGGTTTATTTGGAATCATTGAGAATAAATAGTTTATTCTCGGCAGGACCATCATTTTTACTGAGGCAACTCTTCCCATAAGTGATATGGGCAGAGATTTCCATCTAGTAAGATCATCTTCAATGTTCTTTAAGATTGGGATATGATTCAATTTTATTAAGTCTTCCAATCTAGGAGAAATATTAATGCCCAAGTATGTAATGTTACCTGATTGTAGTCGTTCATTGAGAGAAGTATTAAACACGCAGTTTATTGGAAGAGCTGTAGATTTTGACCAATTTATAGAATAATCAGAAACTTCTGAGAACGAGTTTATTAATTCGATAACATTAGATATTGAGTTTTCTGTCTTCTGAAGAAAAAGTAAAACATCGTCAGCATAAAGACTAATTTTATGTTCTATATTTCTACACAGTATACCTTTAATATCAGCAGTTTGTCTTATTGCCGCTGCTAAAGGTTCAATAAAAATAGCAAATAGCACAGGTGAAAGTGGACATCCCTGCCTGGTCCCCCTCTGTAAACAGAAGCTTGAAGATATTTGATTATTTGTCCTGACACTTGCTCTTGGTGAGTTATATAATATTTTTAACCAATTAATGAAATGTTCCCCAAAACCAAATTTACCCAAGGTAGCAAATAAAAATTTCCAGTTTACCCTATCAAATGCTTTTTCTGCGTCCAAAGACAAAATAGCTGTTTCAATATTTTTACTATATGAATACTCTATTAAATTATATAATCTGCGTGTGTTTGTGGTTGAGTGTCTTCCTTTTATGAATCCAGTTTGGTCAGGATGAATAATGAGAGGAATTATTTTCTCTTTTCTTTTAGAGAGGACTTTACTAATTATTTTAGCATCCACATTAATAAGAGAGATGGGTCGATAACTGGTAGGTAGTACTGGGTCTTTGCCTGGTTTTAATAGTAGACTAATGTTGGCTGAATTAATGTGTTGGAAACCTGCCATTTTCTTCTGACTCATGTAGCATTCTATGAAATATTGGTTCCAGGATGTTCCAGAACTCTTTATAAAATTCTGCTGGATATCTATCTGGGCCTGGAGATTTCTTATTAGGCATGTTTTTAATGGCTTCACGGAGCTCATCTGATGTTAATGGTGAGTCTAGTAGGAAACGAACTTAAAACAAAATACATTTTAAAATCACAGCAGATTATAATATCAACTTGATTATCTTGATTCGTTTGTAAATCAACAGTTCCTGTTTCTTTATTTAAGGAATGACAATTTCATTAGGAGAATGTCTTCTTTTTTCTCTCTCTCCCCATTCTCTGCCTGCGTGTGTGTGGGTGTGTGCCTCTCTCCAGCTCATCTGTTTCCAATTAACTTAGGCTGGAAATCCCTGGTATGTCCCTCAGGCTTAAATAGAAAAAAGGCCTTAAAGAATCTTTGTAACAGTCTGATTTCCACAACAAGGCAGCACTTATTGACATACTGTAACACCTGAAGTAGAGTGAATCTCCTAAACACACCTCCCCTGTCTCTGCACCTTAGTTATCTATCAATGGAAAAATGCTCCATGAAAATCATCTTTTTTCCTGAATTTATTGGGCACAGGTCCAGACAGAACCATCGCTCGGCCCGGATCCGGACCGAGGTCCTATTAGTGACCTCTGCTCTACACCAAAATATTCAGGAATTCAGAAATAGAAACTTTCTGGAATATTAGTTTAAGTATTTGTTGACATATCATCAGAACAGTCACTTCAATACTGTCCACTTATCAAAATGCTCTAACAACAAACAAAAACTCACAATGTCATCAACAAGTTTCATTCAAAATAA
>NW_023628195.1:0-2291 GCF_014905685.2 Nematolebias whitei | reverse complement strand
GTTTTGATGAAACCATCGCTCTGTTGCACAGACTGCTTTGATGAAGGAAAAACAGATTTAATTAAATCTGTCCTCCTGGCAACCATCAAAACTTGCTTTGATCTGCTCTCACGCGATCCGGTCAGGGAAGAAGGTATAAGAGGAAGTGTGACAGGCAACTTAATCTTTGGAAGTCCTGTGATGGATCAGCACGCGCTGGTGCCATGCGCCATTTTGATGTGATTCTTCTTTACCTGGGTCGAAAACGACTTCCCGGCCAGTGTCACGGTGAGAAGTTATTTCATATCAATCTGTGTGTTAAGAGTGTACGAGTGTACATGTTTTTTTGCTTGGCTGTTTTCTGTGGCAGGTTAATAAAGGACACTTATTACTCCTAGCAGTAACGGCCTCCTCTGTGTTTTATTTTTCCCTATTTGTCTGAATATCTGTGCCGACCGTTCACGAGCCCTTTTGATAAAGAATTTCATAATACAGCCTAACATGCATGTTTTTGGTCTGTGGGAGGAAACCGGAGTACCCGGAGAAAACCCACACATGCACAGAGAGAACATGCAAACTCCACGAAGAAAGGCCCCTGGGCCGGGATTTGAACCAGGGACCTGCTCGCTGAGAGGCTGCAGCTTTACCAGTTGCACCACCGTGCTGCCCTTCGTTAAATTCAAAAGGGTGATATTAAAAAAATTAATTTGTCACAGGTGGTCCTTTGTTCAGAACAGAATAACTTGAAATTTAGTTTTTCGGCCTTTAAAATTGTTCTTTTGTACAATTATGTCGGTATTAATGTAAATGCAGACATAATATGGTGATTGTGAGGGGAAAATTGTGCGTGCATGCATGCGTGCGTGCGTGCGTTTTGAAGTAACATTGTCCTTAATGTTCATGTGTTTCAGTGGTTCCTGCCTCTCTTTAGAGCTGATTAAAAGAAGAAGCTCCTCAAGACTGAAGGCCTGATGTGGACCAGCAGGACCCAGAGCCTCTTATCATAGAGTGGAAGAAAAGACCCTTAGACCAGTCTGTTGGGAGACCAACTCAATATGGAGGAGACCAATATCAGGTTTTTGGTCACTACAGTTTCTTTAAAGAGTGAGGAGGATAAAAAAAAACTTACCAAGAACCCAGATTTAAAGACTCACAAAGGCAGTTCCAGTTCTTCAAAGACTGACGTTAATGAGGACGATGAAGAGGATGATGGAATGACCGATCCTGACTCTCTGCTAAAGAACTCATCAGACTCTGAATCAGAACATGAAGACAGTATGAAAGACTGGAAGGAGAGCAGGGCTCCTGAATCAGAGGTAAAAACTGTCAACAAATCTTTGAGCTGCTCTGAGTGTGGTAAGCAGTATGTCAGTAACCAGACTCTTCAAAGACACATGACAAGTCATTCAGGAGTGAAGTCTTCAAGCTGTCTGCTTAATAAGAAATGTGTTGGAGAGAAGAAACATGTATATTCACGCAGGAAAGTCCAGGCAAGACCAAAATCAATAAGCTGTGATGACTGTGGTAAAAGATTTACTTTCAAATCACATTTAAACAGACACATGAGAGTCCACACAGGAGACAAGCTGTTTCCTTGTGAACTTTGTGGACAAAGGTTTAGTCAGAAGACACATTTAAACAGACACATGGGAGTCCACACAGGAGACAAGCTGTTTCTGTGTAAACTTTGTGGACAAAGGTTTAGTGAGAAGGCAAGTTTAAACTCTCACATGAGAGTCCATACAGGAGACAAGCCTTTTCCTTGTGAACTTTGTGGACAAAGATTTAGTCAGAAGACAAGTTTAAACACACACATGAGAGTCCACACAGGAGACAAGCCGTTTCCTTGTGAACTTTGTGGACAAAGGTTTAGTCGGTTGACAAGTTTAAATCAACACATGAGATTCCACACAGGAGACAAGCCGTTTCCTTGTGAACTTTGTGGACAAAGGTTTAGTCATAAGACAAGTTTAGACAGACACATGAGAGTCCACACAGGAGACAAGCCGTTTCCTTGTGAACTTTGTGGACAAAGGTTTAGTCAGAAGACACATTTAGACACACACATGAGAGTCCACACAGGAGACAAGCCGTTTCTTTGTGAACTTTGTGGACAAAGATTTAGTCAGAAGACAAATTTAAACTCACACATGAGAGTCCACACAGGAGTGAAAATTTTCCAACAGAAAATAATAAAATAACTATTATAGGCCATGAGATGCAACTGGTATCTTATCACCCAAATAAAATTTGTTTTGATTTTGTAAAAGATTTTCTGTGACAGTTTTCAACAAGTTTCCAATCTATGATTT
>NW_023628194.1:0-2292 GCF_014905685.2 Nematolebias whitei | reverse complement strand
ATGCCGAAAAACATCTGGAAGACAAGTGGATCACAATAGTGTGAATGCTTCATAAACATTCTCACAGTAATGGTGAATTATTATGTGAACTCTGTGTTTTATGTGTACCTCACACAGAGCTGCTCCCCTCGGGTTTAAACCTGCTTGACATGTGCAACCACAAATACATTTTTGCTGACTTTGTTTAATTGGAAGAAAAACATCGTGGCCAACAACGTTCGATAAGAGGAGCGCTTCTCCTGTGATCAAAGTGTTAGTGGCCGATGTTAAAGGTTAAAGGGGCCGCTGTAAGTGCGGACACCTGCTTGCACGGGTTGTTCCTGCTTTCCATTTTGTCATTATGTGCATCTGAAGGGTTCCAGGAGAGTTCCTCTCACTTCCAAGTTCTGACCTTTTGCATGTGGCAGAGATTTGTCAGCTGCAAACATCTGTCAGCTGTTTCACCAACATTACAGCTAAAAAGAAAAATAAAAAAAAACCTCCCGTATGAATCTGAGGCTTTGATTTGTTTGTCCCATCAAACCTACAGGAAGAAAAAGGAGCATCTTAATGGTTTAAATTTTGAAGCTGTGCAAGTGTTTTTGCGCCAAGCAGAGGAAACCACACAGATAATGTTGAGGATTTTGACGGACAAGATGATAAGTTTAGTCTTTTCTTCACCGGTGAAGCGAGGCCGAGTGCAGAGGGCAGAATCATTTACCTTTCATAAAGAAGAGCGACATATCTGCTATTGCTCTGTGAATTTGGCACTAGCCTCTTTAGTGCAGCACAACCACGACTGAACCAGGTCAAAAATAAATAAATTACATTTATTGGAGATTCTGTTGGAATTATCTCCAACGTAAACATTTTAATGTGTCAAACCAAGTTTAAGTTTTATCAATGCTTCGTTATTGCCCAACACTAAAAGCATTCATGTTTTTGCTCATGTGTGTGTGTTAGCAAAATATCTCATGAATAATGACAAGTTCTCATAAACGTCACAGTAACTGATTAATTGATTGACCTTTGGAGTCAGCCTGATTCAAGATGGCTGCCACAGCTTTCCACACATTAATAGATCCCCATGTTGAATGGAGTGAGCATTTTATTTACAAGATGTGTCTTCTTATCCCAAGATGATCTTTAAAGGTCAGAGTTTGAGCGAAACTTGCCAGATCTTTATTTGAGGAGAGTTCATTATACCAACTGAGATCTGTTCGCTTTTTGAAGTAGACGCCCGAGGGCCCAAAGTGGCTCTTGGACCATCGCCATATGGCCCCTTAAATGTTTAGATGAGAAGAAAACAAATTTTAAAATGAGTTGATGAAAGCCAGTGTTTAATCAATGAAACTTAAGGAAATTTCTATTAAACATCTCAGACAAATACTGTAGCTATATTTAAAAAAAAACATTTGTATTCAGATTGGCTGAAACTTTTTTAAGTCATTGTGCTTACAGAACGTAAAAGACTTCATAAAGCAAACATATAACTAATTTTTTTTTTTTTTTTTTTATAAATTTACACTAACGTTCATGTCACAAGAGCCACTTTACAGAAATATATGTAACATTGCTAAAGAATGTTGGGGAGACATGTTTTTATCAAGCATGCTAACGGTGCTACAACAATAAAAAGCCTGAACATACTCTTTACCGTATTTTTCAGACTATAAGTCGCTCTTTTTTTCTGAGTTTGGCCAGTCCTGTGACGTATAGTTCGAAGCATCTTATTTACGTTTTTTTTCCATATTCATGATGCAATATTTGGCTGACGCGTTAAATGTTCATTCCTACAAACATGAACCAAAGAGTAAACATTACCGTTTGCAGCTGCGAGAGGGCCCTCTAGGACTTTGACAACTATAAGTTGTTCCTCTTCTGCTAAATCCTCCGGATTTGTTCAGAAGCGACACCGCGGATGAAAAATTCATTAAATTCAGTGATGTGGAATGAGATTGGTGAATTTACCGGTAACTTGCTTATCCATGGGGTGTCGTTTGTGAAGTTACACAGTCAAAAATTAACAGCAATATTATGGTTTATTTAGCCTTTCATAAGAAAAAATATAATTGTTTTTTTTGTCATATTTTCTCCATGTTATTTATACCTTTATACATGTCATAGTTCCAAACTAAATATTTAATTTACAAGCTAATTATTTAGTTTACAAACAAAATGTTTAACATGCAAGTTAAATATTTAGTTAGTATACTAAACATTTAGCTCCACACTAAATATTTATTTTACAAACTAAATGTTTATGTTTAATTTGCAAACTAAATATTTAACTTGCAAGTTAAATATTTAGTT
>NW_023628193.1:0-2292 GCF_014905685.2 Nematolebias whitei | reverse complement strand
TATATATATATATATATATATATACATAAACATGTGTTCAGGGTGGACACTCGAGTATGAAGTGTGAACCCTCTGCGGACAGTGCACACAGTTTCCGCGTGGCTGACAGGATGCGGGAGTATACGGGAACCTTAAGACCCGCAATAAATGAAGGACTACCATTTAACAGTACTCTATGGTTTCAAGTGTAAAGGTCAGTTTGTATATACAGACATGAGGCAAACCCAAATGCACATGCATTGTATGTGCACGACTCACGAGAATGTGTTGCTCTCTGTGAGTCTGACGTACTGGGTCTAACGTCCAGCCTATCTGGATGTGTTTTTACCTTGTGGTAGTCCTGCTCAAGTCTGGAGTCAGAGCCTGCTCCGTGCTTGTACTTGTTCATCTTAAGTTTCATCTGCCTGGTCTTCTCCTCCATGTCCATACCTGAAGACAGAGACAGATCCTGGTCAGGTAGGAAGTGATGTTCTGGGAGGAATCTGAAGGAAGAGCATACTGTTGTGATGGGGGACAAGCTTCAGCTGAGCTATGAGCCGTAAGCCATGACACAGACGGATCTAATGGAAAAAAGCTGAATGGTTCGCCGTAAAAACAAGGAAGAAGACATACAAACTGGTACAGGTAAGCTGCAAACATATTCAACTATTTTCTTCCTAATTATTCAAACCCAACATCACTAAACCAGTTAAATTTAGAGCATTAGTATCATACATGTGTCTCAGTCTGCAGAAGATTCAGAATAATATCACTTTGACTGCAAATAAAACTCTGAAGTGGCCAACATGCAACACTTTTGAAATCATTCCTTTATCTTGTTTGCTCATTATTTAACTTTCAAAAATAGCATTTGCACTTGTAGTTTTATTCATACTGTTGTTTGTGCATTTACAATCAAACACCTGTAATCACAATAAGTTCTGGTCCATGCAAAGTTTTACCACTGCTATGCCCAATCTCCTTTTATAACACACAAAGATAACAACTCTCTACACATTACTAAGTACTTTCTACCAGAACGTTAACATGAGAACTGCCTCGCAGCAGCAACACTTCATTCACCTCAATTTGTCCTTACATATGAAGGTAGAAAACATAAATGCACACAAATAGGTGCCATGCGCAAACACAATTTACCTGAACAAATGCACACGCACGCACACACACACACACACACACACATGCACGCACACACACATACACACACACACAAAGGAAATACAAGCTAGAGCAAACAAACCCCTGAATAAGTGAGGGGAAATCTCTTGTTTTACCTGGTAAAATATAAAAATATGGTTAATGTATTGGTTTGTATATTGAAGCTCGTATAAACTAAAACTGTCCATGAGTTTAAAGGAGTACATAATATAGATTTTATAAAGTGTGTTGTGAGGAGTTATCTTCCCTGCAGTAAACAGCAGTCAGAGCATTAGAATGGAGAATCAGGAGAAAACACACAGGTTCTCAGACTGGGCAGATTTCTGTCACCCTAAAACGACTCCAGTCTCAACATTTTACAGCAATTCATGCAAGCTGTGTTTTTTTTTTGTTGTTTTTTTTATAAAACACTCACACTGTTTTCTGAATGTCCAGAGGACCTGACTTAACTTTTTTTTTTTTTTTTTCTACCTGGATTATTGAGCATGCATCAGAATACTCACGCTGTTGTCACTTTTGCACTAGATGCTTATTTACTGCCTGTCACATTGAAGGTTTTGTTGTTCTGAGGTCCATTGTGATATTTGTTCTGTGTAAAATGCTCATAAAAAGAAACCATCTGATGAGTTTAAAGGGTTCATTTGGATATGTTTCCAGTTAAAGTAACTAATTGATGCTAAATTAGGGTGTAAAAACAAACATTATAGAAGTTTAAAGTGGTATTTGTTTACATTTGTGGATGGCAGAAATACATTTTGGTGTGGCCGCGCTCTGACCAGCTTGACTGTGAAAACTTCTCTCTGATTCTCCAAAGTGAGAACATTTAGTGTTCTCCACTGCAGGTAAAATACTGACTGCTCATAACAACTCCACAAAACCCAATTTCCAAAGCATTAGAACTCTCTCTTTAAATGCAGTACATTTTTGTTTATAATTACCGTCTTTTACATAACTAGATTAGAAATGATAAAACTTTAATGCATCAATCTAAAAAAGTTAAATCTGGTCCTCTGGACATTCAAAAAACAACAAAAACAAAGCAAATCAACAAAAAAATGTAGAAACGTTTCGTCTCTCATCCAAGAGGCTTCCTCAGTCTGAGGTGCTGTATTCAGCTCAGTCTCTTAAATAGCA
>NW_023628192.1:0-2292 GCF_014905685.2 Nematolebias whitei | reverse complement strand
AAAATGTCAACATTACCAGAAATTTAGATTCAAGTATGCCTCCTTTGCACTAACCCATCACCCATCACCCCTGTTTAGCCTTACCTGGCAGTGGGTGCATGTACATAACAAAAGGCCACCTTTGTTATGTTGTTATTACTGTTTTTCTTTTACATTTTATTGTTGGATGTAACTGGGACCCTGTGTACATAATCTCGTTTCATCACATGTACCACATGTGGTGCGAATGACAATAAAGATTCACTGACTCTGACCCTTTCTCAATTCAAGGAGCAGTGTGGGGATCAGGTTTTAAAGGCTGAGATAAGATACACACATACCTATGTAAAGTGACAAATCACACCTCACACCTTAACAGTAGATGTTTCTTAAGGTCTTTGTTAGTCTAATTCACAGATGAGGCTCCTCTGTTCCCATCAGGTGTGAAAATCGTCTGGGAATCAGTCCTAAAGCTGCATTATACATTTTTGAAAGTTAGAATCTGATGCGTCCTCCTCTGTTGAGAAGGTCTTTCTCTCTTAATATACAGAGACTCCTGTGTTTGATTACTTTGAGCCCATCTCACCTGCTTTGTTGTTCAGCTTAAATGAATCTCCTTTGATACATGTTGCCTGCACCAAATTAAAAATAAAGGGCTCACTGCACAATTCAGTGAACAAAAGGATGAGAAATGTTCTTTGTCTGGGCTGTTGTCCGCCTGCAATGGCAGCAGAGGAAGTGAATTGTAGATTTTGCCCCGTTTATACTGTTTATGTTCTGTCTGTTTTTTGTTGTTAATTTTTTATTTTCATTGTTTTTGCTCACTTCAAGACAATTTCATGGTGAAGCAAAAAAGACCCATTGTGATTCTGAATTTTTTTATTTGTTACAGATGACAATAACTTGAAGTAGCCATTAAACTTCCAAGTCAACGCTTATTCGAATATTGAAATAAGGCTCGTTACATATTTTTTCAGAGAAACAACAATTTTTCTTCCATAAGCATTTAAAAATAAATAAATAAAAAGAAACAAGGTAATTCAGTAATGTTTCATTATCCTTTTCCCTAACTACATCGCAGTGATGAGACTGGAACCACAACCCGTACAGTTTCCTCCCTAGTTCTTGAAAACCTAACCTTACACTTTGCATAGGCACAACGACCAATGATTCTTTTCAGTGGGAGGTATGTTGCATAAGAAAAAGGCTCAAAACCCAATTCCCAAACAGAACATGAATCACTATGACTGTAATAATATCTATCACCATGTTGTTTAAACCATTTAACCTCCGCAACAGTATGCTCAGCTTTAACTGTCTTTCCATCTTTTTTCAAAAAGACTATGACCTTAAGCATTCTGGAAATCAACGCTGGTCGAGCTGCAGCTTTCAGATCAATAACAGGTTCTCCAGTTTTCTCGTCATTTCTAAGCCACCTTGCAAAAACACATGACTTTGCATCAGCTCTGTAGTCTCCAGTTGATAGTAATTCCCCTCCTAGTGTGCATCTGTCAAACCTAATGGCATTGAAAGACACTCTATGTACACAGTCATTCTTGTACAAAGTCTTAAGCATTAGAAGGAGAGCATCACTTTCTTCGTACGAAATATGCCTTCGGTGTAAAGGTGGAAGCAGAGTCTCCAACGTATCATCAAATCTGAAGTCATGTGGAACATCACTGTCTGACATAATTTTAAGCCTATTTATCTGGTCCATATTTAGTATGTAGCTGCATTTTGATGCTTTTTTTTTAGAAAATTGAAAATGTTGTTCAACCTGTTTTGGTACACATTTATCTTTCTGAAATACCTGCCAATCTAGCAACCATTTACGCATCATAATGAGTTCTGCATGTCGGTTATTTGTATGGTAGTCACCTAAAATCCCATTAGCCCTTTCAAAAGAAAAACACCAAAATGAATGTACGGGGCCATAGTCTATGCAGCACGATTGTAGGTGTAAATGAAGGTGTAAGTTCATGGTACACCACTCTTTTCCATATTTGTTCTCAAATAAATTGCAGAAAATTTTGAGACACCTGTGTGCATCATCCAGCTGACTTGTTGTCACAATCCGAGAACAAAGTATCCTTGCAGCAGAGACAAAAGACTTCCAGATATTATAATCTGCTTCATGCAAAAGACCTTTCAGGGCATACAAAGAATAAGTGCATACCCAAATCTTCCACTGGGCTGCTGTAAAACCTTCAAACGCTGACTCAATCTTTCCAGGAATTCCAGGATCAAGGTCATTTGGGACTTTTATGGAATCTACTCTTGACTGTAAACTTATGAAGGACTGCCTATTCAGTA
>NW_023628191.1:0-2292 GCF_014905685.2 Nematolebias whitei | reverse complement strand
AAAAAAAAAAAAGAAGAACTAAACGAAAAGATAAAAATTGAAATGACAGCCCTTTGCATTTTAAAATAAATTAATAAACAAAAAAATGTCTTAAATATTTCAGTGCTGCCTTGAAATGTCTTATTGTTCACTGTCATGCAGACTGGCACGTCGGTGAGAAATCTGATGTTTGCTGAGGAGCTTTAAAGTTTAGCTCAGGCATTTCTCAGCCTCACTCCACTGCCTCATTTATTGTTAATGAGCTATCGGGGGTGCACTAATTGTTTTTGCCTCAGAGATGATGGCCTGATGAAATAAAGATAAGGGAAGAGGAGGAAGAGATGATGAGGGGGAGTAAAGTTGCAGTTTAACAACAAAAAAGGACTAAAATTAGGATTTATGTGGGGACCACAGTAAAAATTGACATAAAAGAATGTAATGAAGAATAAAGCAATAGTTGAAATTATTTAAAGTGGGATTCTGTAAAAGGAAATGAACAATAATTATGTTACCTGTTACAGATAACTTTGAGTGACTACAGTATGAAGAAACATTTTAATTTTAGGCAGACCTGTTTATCGCCCCATGCTGAAGGCAAAATAGTAGTTGCATTTTGCTTGTACTGTTAGCAAAATATTTCATGAACTACTGGGCTGATATTAGTGAAACAGAAACTAATCATCCTCATTTGATTACTTGTTGGAGTCATTTCAAATCAAAATGGTCACCACAGCTGGTTAACGGACCTTAGCAAACACAAAAATGACTATCCACCTTATTCCTGGGTCTCTACTGTATAAATGATTATGGTACAACTTCCTGTCAGTCACAGGAAGTAGTTGTAAGTATTGGTTAACCTTGGTGGTGGAGCACAGACTGCAGTTTATTTGAAAGTAATTTACATTCAGTTTAGCAGATAAACACAGTTTTTGTTTTGTTCACATTTATTTAACAACCATAACGTTGACTAAAATGGCCTTGCAAAGTTCAGGTACCTGATGAGTTGTTCACGGCTGCACGAACAACCAGACCAGATTAAATCAGTGGCTACATCAACAGTGTTTTGAACAGAGACCCAGAACAAACAAAAACAAGTGTTCCTGTGAAAAGCTGTATGGTTTGCACAGGAGAGATCATCTTTGGGCCACAGTGAGAAAATCTGACTCAGACACTGATTGGTTGAGTTTTTGACAGATGAGGAATAAATGCACAACTGCTGTCAAAGCTGCAAAACGCAACTATTTCTTATCTCAGACCTCCAAAAATCTAAATGACCCTGACAGATTCTGGAAAACTATCAAATCTCTCTCAGGCAGCCCCCAATCATCTGACCTCCCATCACAACTTCTCATTAACTCTGTTCCTGTGTCAAATAAGCACGAGATCCTGAACTATTTCAACAAACATTTTGTTGCTTCTAGTTCTTTATTTGACACAGTTACTAATGGAAGATCAGCCACTTCACTTAATAACCATCCATCCATCCATCCATCCATCCATTATCTTTACCCGTTTATTCCATTTTGGGTCACGGGGGTCGCTGGTGCCCATGTCCAGCATTCACTGTGCGAGGGGCGGGGTACACCCTGGACGGGTCGCAAGTCCATCACAGGGCCACATAGAGACAAACGAGACAAACAACCATTCACTCTCCCACTCACACCTAGGGACAATTTAGAGTTACCAATTAGCCTAACATGCATGTTTTTGTTCTGTGGGAGGAAACCGGAGTACCCAGAGAAAACCCACGCATGCACGGAGAGAACATGCAAACTCCACCCAGAAGGCCCCTGGACCGGGGTTTGAACCAAGGACCTGCTCGCTGAGAGGCAGCAGCTCTACCAGTTGCGCCACCGTGCTGCCCCACTTAATAACCAAACTTCTACAAATTAAATCCCTCCTACAAGTCAATCCTCAGTTAATCGCACCTTCTCTTTTTCTCCATTCTCAGTCAGTGAGGTCAATAAACTGTTAAAAGATCTTGATCCTAAAAAATCTGCAGGTCCAGATGAACTTCCACCTTATTTCTTAAGGCTGGCTGCTCATATCATCACAGTCCCTGTGACCCACATCTTCATTCTCTCCATAAGACAAAACTCCATTTCAGACACTTGGAAAACAGCCTTTGTTCTTCCTTTACTGAAGGGAGGAGACCCCACCTCACTGAACAACTATCGACCAATCTCTAAACTCTGCATTTTAGCCAAGGTTCTAGAAAAACAGATAAACTCTCAAATCAAAAATTACCTGGACTCATTTAACATCTTACCTCCACATCAATCTGGTTTCAGGAAACAACACAGCACAACCACT